>NC_056739.1:1162180986-1162480986 GCF_019279795.1 Protopterus annectens
CGTGCTGTCGTCTGTAATGTGTTCAAAAACAGCTCTCCTTCAGTTAAGTCAGCTAATTCACAATAGTGCCTGAACAGTTCCTGTGTAGAGGAGTAGTGCATAAAAGAGTTTGCTTGAATGGAAAAGTGTGGCTGTGATTATGAATATGTTAGTTACTGATTTTATCTGCTTTGCTGTATGAAATCCATTCACCCATTGCAGCAAAAGAAAGGAGTGCAAGAAAATGTGGGCGATGGAAAAGATGACTAGGCACAGGCAAAATGCTGTCTGGCCAACAAAGAGACTAAGAGACCAGTCACAACAGCAAATACAGGACATCACAGAATCTCTACTGGCTTCTGCAAAGTGACTCAGCAGATGGCACACAATAGCTCAGTTAGATTGCTAGATAAAAATATAAAAAGATATTTGGCAGATGGCATTCAGAAGGGATGCTAGAAACAATCTTCCCACCAGTCCAGAGGAAATCAAAGGCAGATGGATAGAGTATGTCAAGAATTTTCTGCATGAAGAGTACTGTCACATGAACAGTCTGCAATGAAAGAGGAAGGAGAACCCAACCTAGAAGAAGTGCAAAGTACACTAAGAAAGATGAAAGTGGGCAAGGCAGGCAGGTTCACATGAAGTTCCAACAGATATTTTCAAGAGGCAACCATTTGAAATGTCAGACCCACTAGAGTAATTCCTGAAACATAGATACTGAATTGCTAAGTCAGAGATGGCCATTTTCTGGACTATTCCCTTTTCTCTGGGGTAAAGTGATCTCAGAGTTGGGATATATAAGTTTAGGGTGTGTTTAGGGCTGCAGACAGCACCCCTGCCTTACCAAGCTATACCTCATTCCACACTTTCTGACCCCAAAATGAGGTCAGAAAGACTAAGGGTGGTGGAGTCTCTATCTTCATTAAAGACAGCCACACCTCCAGACTGGTTTACCAGCATGATGCACTGGAATTACTCCTGGTACAACTGACGGTTGGCAAGACACCCATCCAAGTTATAGCCAGCTATAGAACCCCTCCATGTCTCAGGACACCCACTCCTCCTACCTGGACCTACTTGACTCCACCAAGGTACCCCCTAACACCCTGATACTTACTGACTTCAACTACCCCACCATAGACTGAGTGAACTATTTCTGCACTAATGCGCTCACCCAATGATTCCTTGACTTCATCAACTCTAACGCACTAGACCAGCTGGTCTCATCCTCCACAAGGGGAGATAACATACTGGACTTGGTTCTCACCAATATGGGTGACCACATACCATAGTATGTTCTTCCCTGGTGAGATCAGATCATCATTCTGTCTCATTCGAGGTTTCTAACCCACCCAACCCCTCCCCAGCCATAACCAGGCTAAAAAAACTTCTTAAAAGTTGACTACACCCTCCTAAGGCAGGGTATCAGCAGCTTCACACCAACGCCTCCTTCAGAGGATGCAGACAACTATGCTGATACACCAGTGCAGTATACAAGCACCTGTACAATGGCATAGACTCAGCTATACCCAACAGAACTAAAACCTGCTCCTCAAGGAAACATAAACCTGTCTGGTGGACTTCCTCTATCAACAGACTTTACAAAAAAAGGAAGAAACTGTTGTCCAAGGGTAAAAAGGAACAAATCCCAAATCGGAAAATCTCCCTCCTCTACCTCAACAAGCAAATTAGATCACTATTGAAAAACTCCAAAGCCAATTATGAGTTGAAACTAGCTTCTGAAACAGAGGGAAACAACAAGTCCTTCATCAGTTATGTTAGGAACCTCCATGGCAAAGCTCAGGTTTGTTCCGAATTAGTACTTAATGATACCACTTACACTGATCCTGCCGACTTAGCCAACCTGCTAGGTTCAGTGCAAACTTCACCCCCTTATTGCCCCCCAAAGGCCCAGTTGACATCCCCGATACTTGTCCCACACCTCACATCTCCATAGATCAAGTGTTAAAGGTCCTATCCAAGACAAAGA
Source organism: Protopterus annectens (assembly GCF_019279795.1). Lineage (NCBI taxonomy): Eukaryota > Metazoa > Chordata > Ceratodontiformes > Protopteridae > Protopterus > Protopterus annectens. The sequence goes on from NC_056739.1 coordinate 1,162,182,959, forward strand.
ACACAGCTTCCATGGGACTTGATAATATCCCAGGCTGTATTCTGCACCATCTCCAGCAAGAACTAGCTTCGCCATTGAGCACCCTATTCAGTCACAGCCTAATTACAGGCTTCATTCCAGCAGAGTGGAGAACTGCCATTGCCATCCCCTTGCACAAAGGTGGTGCCACTACTGACCCTGGAAATTGCCCCATTAGCTTGACAAGTCTGCTCTGTAAAGCCATGGAGCATATTATTATGGATCTCATAAACAAGGACAAGGGCAATCTCCAAACACTCAACCCCACCAAATTCAGGTTCATCAGGGGCAGATCTTGGCTATTGAACCTAGTTGACTTCTTTGAGACTGCCACCAAGGCCCTGGATGAGGGAAGGTCAGTACATACAGCTAACTCTGACCTAGCAATGGCCTTTGACAAAATCCCCCACTTGGACATCATTGAAAAGCTAACACAACTTGGTGTTAATCCCTATCTCATCAGATGGGTGGCCAACTGGCTCACAGATAGTACCCACAAGGTCAAAATAGGTGCCACCACCTCTGACAGCAGACCTGTCACTAGTGATGTTCTGCAGGGATCTGTCCTGGAACCCCTACTGTTTGGCATCTACTTTTCAGAGGTCCAGGCAAAGACAAAGGGTCTGTGGCTGACCAAGTTTGTGGATGACTGTACGTTGGGTGCTGTCATTGACTCCCCAAATGACATTAACACACTGCAAGAGGGTCTCACAGCTACAAATAAGTGGTGCTAAAGTCATGGCCTTAAGTTAAACACAAAAAATGTATTATCATACCATTCAGCAAAAACATGGCCCCTACTGATTACCACATCAACGGCAACCCCCTAAACACACAACCCATGGTGAGAGACCTGGGTACTCAAGTTGACAATAATCTTACATTCGACCAGCATGTGGCAGCAGTGGTCAGAAAAGCCTTTTACTTGGTTCATCTCATAAGTAAAGGGATTGCATTCAGAGAAAAGGAGATTATTACCTTTCTGTACTCCTCCCTCAATAGACTCATAATTGAGTATAACACCCCATTTGGTATGCACCTATCCAAGCACCTGCACCATCTAGAAAGGCCACAGAAATACCTCACAAAAAGAATCCATGGCCTCCAACACCTGTCCTATGCGGACAGGCTCAAATCACTATCACTTTACTCTGTATCATACAGATTGCTCACAGGTGATCTGTGTCTCACCTACAAGGCAATATCGGACCCTGCCCTACTAGAGATGCTTCATATCCAAGTCTAACTCCTCGTGCATTACCTGCTCGATAGACCTAAATCTAATATGGAATATCAACAAAACCTGCTGGAGAGACAGGTTTGTCTCCCAGAGGCTGCCCCATCTCTAGAATAGACTTCCTATACATGTCAGAGTACCTTACTGACCCTCTTTAAGCACAACCTTGATGAGTGGATAGGAAAGCACAAATTTGTTCCTCATTGACAGAGGTGACAGGTGTTGACTGAGGTTTCTTTTTTTGGGAAGAAACTCTTGGCTAGGCTTGTAAGGGCCCCGGGGTTATTAGCCTAGTAACCTCCTATGATCCTATGATCCTATGGAGGGGCTTCCCCCACACATCAGTGTTGCAGAGGACTTGTCCCTAGAAAAAATAATTTTAAAGGAGGTGAGTGATGTTCGAGCTTAGCTCTTCTCCTGCAGTTTTAATCTTTTTCTTTCTGAGTGTCTGTGCTTTGCATTACAGACTGGACATGGAAAACAATTTGGGTGTAGCAGTATTTATTATACTTAAAATAATATTCTATTTGCTTTCCTTTAGGAAATGAATGAGTAACTGCTGTGCATCAGAACTCTTTCTCCTGTTGAGGAAAGGTATTCCCAAACTAAGAGAAAAGAACTTGCCTAAGGTTTGGAGTTAATTCCATCACTGGTTTTGGGGCAGAAAATTGAAAGTAGGTTAATAACTTTAAACTCTTATTCAAATTTTTGATAAAAACACAAGTTTACTAAAAGATGAATAGTGAAGTGCTTCATAAGGAGCCGGGCTTCATGTTTGGTGTTAAAGCTGCTATTTTAGTGAATCAAGTAAACTACCTCTGCCATGCCTTTGAGATATAAGAGGAAACCAGTGCATATGGATAAACCCACAGAGAGGGCATGCAAACTCATACCAATGATCAGTTACTTTCATGCAAATCCTTCTCCTGTCAGACAACTAAAGATAGCCACTTATCCTGTGCAGTGTTGATACTTGTGATGGAAAGTGAAAGAAATTATGGCCAACATGTTTTCTTGAAGTACACTGCAACCCTTCACATAATTTTCAGCATATGTAGTACATTATGTGACATTACTCCTACCATACCAAATCAGTGACTTTTGTTTGGCAGTGATTACTATCCACAGATGGCCTGTGTACCCATCAATTACAGCCTCTTTAGTGTCCGAGTACACCTCAGATGTCTGATTGTGGTAAAAAAAAAAATAACAGTCATGATAATAATGTATTCCATCTTACTTCATAGAAATCCACACTAGCCTTGCAAAGCTATAGTACAGACTGTTCAAACTGAGTAAATAGCAAGATGGTCAGTTACTTTCATCCACAGCTCCTACCCTTACCCAGCAGTTATAACTAGTTCTGCATATACTTCAGACATCTGAATATGATAAAAATGATGGCCATGTAAAGTCAACTTTGTTCCACTTAAACTATAGCCACATATTAAGATATTCCAAGTTGCTTCTAACAAATCACATTAATCCTGCAAAGCCAGAATACTGAGCAAACAACATATATTAGTCATATGTCCAAGCAATTATAGCTAATTTGTCTGTGTACATTTCAGATATTTGACTCTTGTTAAGAAAACTCTCTTATTTTCTTAGCACACATATCAGTGAAAAAAAAATCTAAACTTTTTTGGGGGGACAAAGAAACAAAATCAGCAACAGACTTTAAATACTATTCTTGCACACTTTGATAGTTGGTAGAATAAAATGTGTTGAAGAAACAAAATCAGTGACAGACTTTAAATATTATTCTTACATACTTTGAGAGTTTATAGAATAAAAGGTGCTGCATAACATTCATTCTTTGAAGGATATGCTGTCTGCAAGTCAAATGTCTGTTATTATTTAGAGAATGGCCTGCAATCATCAATAAGGTATTCAAAGAAACTCACAAATTTTGTGAGGAACAAATAAAAACAAGACAAACTCAGGGATGTTCATAGGTTCATAGGTAGGTACTAAACTATCTGCCCGAAGGCATTTGTAAGCCTAGCCAGAATGCGTTGGCTTTTGCCGCCCCCTTAGATTAGTTCCCTGTGCCTCTGTCCAGCAGACCCACTGAAGTGATCCCCGCGGTAAACTTTCTGTTTCCCATCCACTCATCAAGGTTTCTCTTGAAGAGTGTTAGTGAGGAGCTCTGCCTAATGTAGATTAGAATCTTGTTCCAAAGCATGGGACGTTTCTGGGACAGGAATCTATCCCACCAGCACATCCTATTTATTGTTGTGGTGAGGTTTAGATCCCTAGAGCATGTGGCTCGAGGGTATAAGCTTTTATTTAGGTGGAGCATGTCCATCAGTTCTGGGTTGGACATGGCCTTGTATGTCAGGCAGAGATCACTTCTGAGTAGGCGGTATGCAACCAAGTGCAGCAGGAGTTTCTTCAGTCGAGCTGTTTGAGGCCAGTGATCCTCTTGGTGAGGTACTTCTGTGGTCTTTTCAGCTGTTGCAGGTGTCTTGTAAGATACATCCCAAATGGGGCATTGTACTCTATGATGGGGTCTGATGAGCAATGAGTAGAGGGGCACAATGACCTCTTTTGATCAGGATGCAAACCCTTTTGTGATAAGGTGGGCCACGTAGAAGGAGTTTCTAACCACTTTGGCTTTGTGATTATCAGAGGAGAGTTTACTATCTACTTGGGTCCCCAGATCCCTTATTATGTCTTCCGTATTTAGGGGACTACCACCTATGTGGTAGTTTATGGGTTTGTGGGTACTTTGTTTTTTCCAAAGGGGATGACTATGCACTTTTTGGCATTTAGCTTGAGGCCATGATTTTGACACCAGATATCCGTCTCAGTGAGACCCTTTTGGAGGATGTCTGTGTCAGCCAGAGAGTCAATTATAGCCCCTAGTTTGCAGTCGTCTGCGAACTTGGTCAGCCATAGTCCTCCTGTGCTTGCCTGTACCTCTGAGAAGTACATGCCGAACAGGACTGAGAGTCCTAGGACTGAACCCTGGGGAACTCTTTCCATGTGGGTTCTGTCTGTGAGCCAGTTGGCAACCCATCCTGTGACATAGGGGTTTATGTTCAGGCTGGTGAGCTTGTCTATAATACCAGAATGGGGAATGGTGTTGCGAGGTCTAGGTAGGCTGTGTGTACCACCTTTCCCTCGTCTATTGCCTTGGTAGCTGTCTCAAAGAAGTCCACCAGATTTAGGAGGCATGATCTGCCCTTAACAAAGCCGAACTGGGTAGGGTCTAGTGTTTGGAGGTTCCCAATGTCTCTGTTAATGAGTTCCATGATGATGCGCTCCATAGCTTATAGGGCGATAGTTCTTGGGGTCTGTTTTGGCTCCACCTTTGTGGAGCAGAATAACTGTTGCTGTGCGCCACTCTATGGGTACATAATCTGTGGAGAGGCTGAGTTTGAACAGTGTGTTTAGGTGAGGGGGTTAGTTCATCTTTGCGCTCGTGTAGGATGCAGCCTGGGATACCGTCTGGTCCCATTGATGCTGTGTTTTTGGCTTTGGAGAGGGCTGTTTTAACCTGAGTGTCTGTGATTTTTTGCCGGTGTTTGGTTTAATGGGTCTATGTGAGACTGGTGGTGTTATGCAAGTATTTCCCTTCTCCTCTTGACTGTCTGATCCAGCCTTGGGTTGAGAGAGCTTAGCCTCTAGTTTGGCTGTATAATTGCATCTCTCACATGTATTAGTGTTTGGTGGTAGGAGGAGAGGGTTCTGGAAAATATTCTGGAAAACCTTTGACATATTTGGTTGCCTTATAGTATAAAAAAATATCTCATACTCTCACTGGTTGCTCCTGACAGCAGCAATTATCTACTTTACTTTATCCTTGAAGATTCATAGGCTTTCTAGTCCTTGCTTTACCATGAATGAGGTAGTGAAAAAGAGAAAGCACCACAAATTGACAGGCCAGAGGCACAGCACCTCATCCATAGGATGGTGAAGCTTTGAACAGGGGTACCTTGGGCATTTACTCTTTCAAGTAAAGAAATTTTCTGCCATGCTTTCTTATTTAACAATAAATAAATAAATAAATATATATGTACATGGTAGAAAGGTGCACTAGGAAGCCTGCTAGTTCACCTATGCCTCAGGTTGGCTCTGCCTCTTAGTCACGCTTTTCCTTTCCGTTTCAGTCATTTTCCCCAAATGATTGTCATTTACCCTCTGAACCCTCTCCAAATAACCCATTATGCTTACAAATGTCAGTTCCTACTACTCTTACTATTCCCCACAACACACAATATATATGTACTGCTCTGCTGTATAGATTAACAAAGGCAATGAACAATGTGCTTTTGAGGTCTGCCAAAAAATCTCTCTCTTTCTCTCCCTCCCTCTATACATATAAAATTGTCCTGCTTTTTCCCAAAGCATAGCTTGATGATTAATACTTAGGGAAAATGGTTTGAATCTCATTTGTATATAATGAAATCCTGAAAAGGTTACTCAAATCATTTGTGTTTTTGAATCACCTTTGAAAATGGAATTATAGCCTCAACCAGCCTATTTCAGTAAAAAATTTAAAAAGTTCCTAAATGCCATTCCTGTATACTGAAGGGCTCCACCAAATATATGCTGGCCTTTCAGTTTCCCTTATCTTATATGTCCACAAACAACCATTATCACATCCATCTATATTTTTGGTTTGGTTTGAGACATTAGACCATATCATTTTTTAATACATTATTCTGTTCTTTTCAACAATTATGTATTGCTGGAATTTTTTGGTATCACCTACCAGTGTGATACTGATCTTAAAACTTATAATTTCTTCATCTTTAAACCCTTGTAATCTGATATGAAGCTCAAGCTGAAAGAAGAACAAAATCCGATATGAAGCTCAGCTGTATTTTAGCCTACCTCTTTCTATAGATTTGTCTGAAGCTAGTCTTAATACCAGAGAGTTCCCTTTCATTTTAACATGTTTCCTCAGATGTGTTATTCAGCTTGCTTCAGCTGTACACAAACCAAGTAAGAAAGCAAAAATAAACCATTGCAGCATTTCTGACTCATAGTGGTTTTCTGCTGTTAATCACCTGTACAATAACCGATTATTAAAACAAGACTGGAACAATTACAGCTTCTATGGCCTACAAAGGGATACAGACTGATTTCTCTTAAACTGCATGTGATGCTGTTTAAATGGTGTTTATGATCACCGTTATTATCTAACCGCACTTAATGGATTCGTTGCTGATGCACTGCAGAAATGGAAGGTATCTATGTTATTTAACAGAATGTTTTGTTCTGCATTGTCTGCTAATGGATTTTTGACGTTATCAAGTAAGATTATGGCTAATTTCAAACTAGCATGACGTTTAGCATCCCTAACATCAAGTATGATGATTTTTTGATGTAGTATGCTACTTATGATTAATATTCTGTGAAACATCGGCTGCATATATCTGCACATGACAAAAATCATTCCGTAGCAGACTATGAACAGTTTCTCCTAAGAACTATGACTGCTCCCTCTTTCAAATATTGAAAACTGTTTTTAGATATTTCTGCCTACCTCTCTATATCAAATCTGTTGCAACTTTTATATTTAAATCCTACCATCTCTATCTAGAGTGGTTCCCTTTACTGAAAATTGCATTCCCATGAGGATTTATTTACATTAACACCACTGTGGACAGAGTCACAACAGCTGAGACAAAAGTATAGATGCCAAGAGGGCATAGTAAATGAGACAATCTGGCAGTTAGTGCAAAGTACTATAGCTCTGATCTGTTAATGAGCTGCTTCCTGTAGTCAAGGGTACAGGGTTTGATTCCTTCCACCTCCATTTTTCTACTGTGTGACTGAAAGCAAGTCATTTGACCAGGCAGTATTTATGAGTTACAGCTGAAAAACTGTATTTCTCTTCTTTTTAATTTCTCCAAGTCTTTTGGGGTTCTAATACCATGACGGGAATGGACCCCATTCCTAAGTCAAAGTACAATTAAAGTTCATGAAATTAGTATTGTTTCAATCTTTGATGTCAGCTAAAACTGCTCTTCTCTGCACCTCCAATGTGTCCAGTAATGACTCTTTCTGCAATTCGTACAGGGTTACATGTATTGGTAACATGTCTAAATACAAATGTAGATTCTTTTTTATAAGACACATAGCTCCTACTACTATTGGAATCATCTGGGTATCTTTCTTCTACATTGCTCTTGTTTCTACCAGCAGTTCCTGATATTTTATGACTTTGTGTCTCTCTGAACTCAAGCCACTGTAGTCACTGGGTGTGGTGATTTCAATGATCAATGCTACTTTTGTCTTCTTTTCATAGACCACTATATCTGGTTTTCTAGCATCTGTCTTTTGAATTGTTGGTAATGGGTGAGCCCATGTGATGTAGACTTCATCATTTTTTATGATGCTTTGCGACTTATGTTTCCAGTGTTTTTCATCCACTTCAATACCATAATGGTTGCACAATCCCGACTGCAATAGTCTTGCCACATTATTATGTCTTCCAGTATACAGTGCTTCTGCCATTAGTATGTCACAACCAGCAACGAGGTGTGCAACTGTTTCCAGTTCGGTTTTACAAAACCTACATTTGTCTGTTTCTCCCACATGTTCAATGCACTTTGTAAACCAGCATGTACATAACTCACTATCCTGGGCCACCAATGTTAACCTTTCATCGCTTGGTTTGAATTCACCTCTCCTCAACTATTCTTGTGTTTGTTCCTGGTCAACATGAAGTTCTATCAGACTTTTTCTATACTTGCAACTATATTTATGCATTTTCCAGATTTCTTGCCTTCTCATCTGGTACTTCACCTTATATTCTTTCTTTAGTTTTTTGGCACATTCAGTTGCTGCCTGATTTTTATCTACTTCTGGTTTGATTTCCATTCCAGCTTGACGCCGATATGCTTCTGCTACATTAAGCAGATAAGTCATCTTAGATTTATTTTCCTCATGTTTCAAACCTTTCACTACATTTGGGTCTTGTGAGGTCAGCATATATGTGTGGAGTCCCACGACTGGAGATTTATACATGTAATCAATTTCAAGGAGGCCCATCCCTCCTTCGGAACGGGAAATATATAATCTTGGTATGCACTGATTTTTATAAATCATTTGGTGAGCATGAAGCATCCTTCTTGTTTTCCTGTCTAATCTATCCAACAAGTTTTGGGGCCAGTCAATCACAACAAGACTGTAAGTTTAGGACAGGAAGAGCAAATTGGTTTATAACCTGGATTTTGTTCTTAGATGCCAGCACTGTTTCAGGATTAATTTAAGCCCCCCTTTGGATTTTTATCCCTGGAATAATAATTTGTCCTTTATCATGACTTAATTGTAAAGTGATCTGCCACTGTTTTATGGTCACTGTAATGTAGTCAATCAGTGTAGGGTATATCTTATACATTTTTAAGCACTCTTTTATCCATGAATGTGGGATACTATCAAATGCTTTTTTATAGTCAATCCATGCCATACTTAGAGTCTTCTCCGTTTTTACAGTTCTCCACTATGACTTTATTTAACAACAAATGATCCTTTGTTCCATATGACTTTCTTTTATTGCCCTTTGGTTCTAATGCCATAATTGAGTTTTCTTCTAAATGATTATAAACTCTGCCGGCATCAGTTCCAGTGTATAGTTTATACATCGTCAGAAGGCAAGTTATTGGTCTATAGTTTTTAGTGTAGCTGGCAGGTTCACTCTTAAGTAGGAGCATTGTTTTTCCTGTTGTCAGCCAGGTTGGTGTCTGTTCACAGTGTGCATATAAATAGTTCTTACTCATAGCTAAATCTTCATGCAAAGATGTTAATACTTTTAACCAGAAGTTGGGTACTGCATCTTGGCCTGGGGTTTTCCAATTGGAGGCTTTACTTAACTTTGTTTCAATCTCTCTGGCTGTTACTTCATCCCACTTCATATCTGGTCTATATTACGTGATCGAATGATTAGGTGATTGAACACCTAAATATCGACCACGTAATATCAAACTGCAAAATAGTGAATGCCACTGGGAAAAGTTATCGTCGACCACAAAAAAAAAAAATGTAACTTTACAGCCAAACTAAGTGGGGGCTTCACCATCACACACCCCCCTAACTAAATATACCAACTCTGAGATTGCTCCACAGTGGAGAAAATGGCAAAATCCAGCGAACGGCCAGGGGAAATCTTTACCTGCATTAAATTGGCCATTCGCTGTTTTTTTGCTTTCAATATTACGTGGTCGATGTTTAGGTGTTTGAGCACCTAATCATTTGATCACGTAATACAGACTCCTTTATATCCTGTACCTTTAAACTTCTTATTCTTTCTTTTACTTCTTCTATCCATGTAACATCTTTGTTATATTCTACAGGATCTTCATAAATACTTCACCAAAATATATCTATTTCTTCTTTTTGTGGTGGTCTTTCAATTCTTTTTACCTTGTTTCCCAACTTTCTATAAAATTTTTTGGGTCATCAATAAATTGCTTATTTTGTACTTTTCCTTTATATTTATCTGTGTGTCTTTTAAGTTTTTCTGCCTGTGCAGAGATTTTTAGCTTGTCATTTGCAATAGTGCATGACAGATCCTGATCTGTTCTAATACTGCACATTGCTTTTATTACATCTGTCTTTCTTGCTATTTTTGTTGATCTGTTTTCTGTTCTATATTCTTCTAACAGTGACACTTCTTGTCTTAATTGCTTTATAGTTTCCTCTATTCAGTACTTCCATGATGGCATTCGATTTATCCCCTTCCTTTCCCTTACTATACTGTGCTCTTGCAGTAGGACTTTATCGGTTATTAATTTAGCTGCACAGTAATATATCCTGTTTACTTCTGTTATATCGCATGGATTTCTATGGACAATCCTAATTACTGTGTTCATTTGTTTTATCAAACTTCTGACTTTTGGGGTTTTATTGACCTTCTGCAGTCTATTTCTTTCATTGATCTTAATATGTCTGTCTCTATTAAATCAAGCAGCTCTTCTTTTAACTCGTTTTCTTCTAAACTGAGGGCACATTTTTTATTTTCCATTTCCTGTGGTCATTCTGTAGAAAGTTCTGTAGCATCTTCATGTGGCACATTATCTTCGGTTTCATCCTGTGCCATCCATTGCTCTGTCATATGGGAACTCACTGGCCTATCACTCCTCAACATTGACTGCGTAAGAGTTTCCACAGTTTCCTATTCCTTCCCTTGCTGTCCAGCTTCAAGTGAACATTTATACTGGTTTCCTGTGGAGGTGTCTCTCCATTGGACTTATCAAATGTATTAAAAAATAATAACATAAAATATAACCAACGATACACACCTGAATATTAGTGGGCAAAACAAAGTATTGAAGATCCGTTGTATCAATGTATAGATAACTACTTGGCCCTGTTTTAAATATTCCAGCTCTGCAATATTGCTATCACTCTGTATTGCTGGTTAGGTAGTAGCAGTTACAACTTGACACCTGTTACTATACATTTTATATTCAGATTGTATCTTTCTGGCACTCCATGACTGATTGATCATCTGTCTTCTCCTGCATACTGAGGCTAATAAAATATTTAAAAGCATCTCACATCATGAACTTTTTCATCTATTTGCAGATGTAGCTGCAGAACTTTTCATTACATAAGGTTAAGCTTACTCACCTCAAATATACTGAAAACTAAGCTGTATGTTGTAATTGCCAGGAGTAGTGATGATGTAGCAAGCAGCTGATATATATGCACACATTGTGGAACAAATTTTCATTTCTCAACCCTGTTTCTTTCACTGATCTTAATATGTCTATCTGTCTCTATTAAATCAAGCAGCTCTTCTTTTAACTCGTTTTCTTCTAAACTGAGGGCATATTTCCTTGCATTTAGCTAGTTTGTCACATTACAAACTCCCACAACTTTCATTCTTGCTCCAATATTCTACTCCTTTTTAATGGTGAGTAACTGATTTGTTTGCAAATATTTTCCATATGTGGTGCAGCTAACACATGAAAATTCCACAAAAAGCCCAAATCTATCCCATAAGGATGCCTCCAACATTCTCTTGTATAGTGCCATTGTCTTCTCATTCTTGTCCTAGTGCTCCACTCCTGGTGTGATCAGTACCTACAGGTCTTTTTTCCTACTTGAGTTGAGGCTGATCCTATTCATTATTCCCTCCAATATGGGTGGCCCAAACACAGTGAAGAATAGTGGACCCAGGCCATACTCTTGTGGAGCTCTGTTAGTGACTTTTTAAAATTTCTGATATTATCCCTCTTACCACAACACTCTGTGCTCTAACAATCAGTCATACTGCTATCGATGTTATTTATTTCTCTACCCGAACCACTCCAGTTTTTCTTATTGGCTTCCTGTATGGCACTCCTCCTGCACATGTGCCCAAGCCACTGTAATCTGTTCTCTTTGATCTTTTCTGCAACTGCAGCTACTTTGGCTTCTGCTCTGATATCCTGATTTCTTTGTCTGTCCCACAATTGTATCCCACCACCCTTCTTAAGGCCTTCATCTCCATCACCTGTAGCTTCCTCAGCTGCTTTGCCTTTACTGCCCAGGTTTCTATACCGTACAGTGTACCACTGTCTTGTACACCTCTCTTTTTAACTTCTTTGACATTCTGTTCTCATATGCATCCCCTGATACTCTGTGCCAGATAGCTGCAACCCCTCTGATTCTAGCTTTGACCTCCTCATTCAGATTCCCCTTCTCCTCAACCACCCCTCCCAGATACCTGGAGTTGTTAACCTGTTCTACTATTTTTCCTTCTGTCAATTCTCAGCTTCTTCTAATTTCCCATTTTTTACCATTACAACACAGGTATCTATATTCAGTTTATACCTGTTTGCTTCAATTTTGCATTTCATTCATCTATCCTTTTCTGAAATTCTTGCTCAGAGTCTGCCTGTAATGCCACATTGTCTGCATACAACAGCTTTGTTGATCTGTCCCCTCTGACCTGTTTGCTAATGTAGTCCATCACCACTATGAACAGCAGCTGTCTCAGAGCAGAACCCTGATGCACACCCTCTCCCACTGGGAACCCCCTCTGTGAGTCCTAACACTGTTTGTACTTGTGTCATTGGGTCCTTGTTCATAGCCTGCACTAATAATACCAGTGTTTCTGGGACCTTAAACCATTGCAGGATTGCCCAAATCAGCTTTGTTGGGACCTTGTCATATCCATTCTCCAAGTCTAGTTATACCCAGTTGGGCTCTTTCCTCATCTCTAGCGTCTTCTCAATTATCTCATTGCAAACATCAGTTCAGTTGTGCTGCATCCTGATCTGAATACAAACTGTTAATTTCCCATCTTACTGCGGTGGTGGTGCTGTGGTAGTGTTGTCGCCTCACAGTAAGACTTTGTCCTGTTCGATTCTCAGCTAAAGCGTCTTCTGTGTGGAGACATGCGTGAATGGGAGTACCTTCGTTGAAGGTTGTGCGTCAGAGCTGGCAACTCAGCACGTAAAAATCTACTGCCAATCATTAGCGGACTGGAGTTCCGCTGTGGCGACCCCTAACCAGGAAAAGCCTAAAGACACAACAACTTTCTGCTACTCTGCATGTTCATTTATCAGTCACCGTCTCCAGAACTTTATTGCAGTATTACAGGAGTTTGATACCTCTGTACTGCCCAAAGTTGTGGCTGCCCTGTTGTTCTTGTACACTGGCATTAGTATGTTTATTCTCCAGTCTATGGGTACTGTGAAATTCACTTGTATTCCAGACATAACTAAATCGGGGTTGACCAACATCTCTTTTTGTTCATATTCCAGATACAACAACTTAATCAGGTTTGACTGATATCTCTTTTTGTTTGTGAACCTAACCAACACAATATGTACTTGTGTATTTATTCTGCAAGTAATTCTGCACTGTTTTCACCTTTTGGTGATTTTACCTACCTTTTAGGCTGCAACAGCTCATTGAGTTATAGGTCCATATTAGACAGATGGTCTGTTCGACCATTAAGAGCCTACTCAATAAAGTCCTAGTATTTAGCTCATCCCAGCAGGAGCCTAGGTGTACAGCCAGGGGTTGAATTTAAGGAGTCCTATCCACTCAGCAAGTTGCATTTCAAAAAAGGTTAGGGAGCTGTATTGCTTGATGAATAGTAGAAGTTTGTTCCACAGGCATGGAATATGATAGAACAGAAATTTGTCTGCCAACAAGTTCTGCTTGTACTGTGATGGTGATTTAGATCTTTAGAGTAGGTGCCAGTGGTACTCCCAGTTTTGTGAGTATGTAAGGGGTTAAACAGGTCAGGGTTTTCATGGTCTTGAAAGCTAAACAGATATCTCTACATAGGAGTATGTAAGAGACATAGTAAAGTGACAGGGTATTTAACCTATCTGAATAGCTCAGAGATCTCAGGTTAAGATTTTTTGGTTAGGAAACACTATGGCCTTTCAAGCTGGGCTACATGTTTAGTGAGTTATGTATCAAAAGGGGCCTGCATATATTATATTCTATTGTAGACCTGATAAGAGCAGAACAGAGATGAATAATAATGTCTTTAGATATGCTGTGTAGATAAGCTGAGCAAGTTAGAATATTTATGGACTATGGTTGATACATGATGGTCAAAATACAGTTTATTGTACATAAATGTGCCCAAGTCCCTGATAACAAGCTCAGTCCTCAGGGGGCATCATTTATATACTAGGAGCTTGAGTCCTTTCCAAAAGCACAGTACTGCATTTTATTTATTTATTTATTGCATTAAGCTTGGGACTGTGGTCTGTACACCAAGTAATACTGGGTCTTAGCCCTTCTCTCAAGATCTCGGTATTAGAAGGAGAGTTTATAATGGTGTGAGGTGTGAAGCCACCGGCTTCAGTCTTTACATTATACAACTAAATACCAAAGAAAAGAGGGCCCAGCATGGAGCCCTGCAGGACACCATTAATGCTAAGTCTTTTTGAAGACCAAGTGCCATCAACCCTGAAACTGTGAGTCAGTTCTGAAAGCCATTTAGCTCTCCTTTTGATCTCAGGTGGGTGACTTTGTCAACAATACCAGAGGGGAACAGTGTTGAAAGGTTAGGCAAGGTTCAGGCAGGCCGGCAGTGTGGACAGGTTCACCTTGGTCAGGGGCATCATTGACTTATTCAGTTTACAAGATTTAGAAAGCAGGATCTACATTTTTCAAATCCACATTGATCTGGTTTGAGAGATTGTACCAAGGTCTTCGATTTTCCTTTCCTTGTGATTATTTCCCAAAGCCTTCATTACTTTCTATACATTGCTCTGTCACAGATTTGTAAGTAAATATCAATTTATTAAAACTAAGAGGGTGTGAGGCTATCTTTGCTTGCATCTAAAGTAAAGGTATGTTAAAGTTCTAATAACTTTTTTGGTGGTTGTTCTATAGAGCCAATGCTCCTTTAAAAAAGATCTAATTTAGACCAAGGGGTTCAAACCAAAGTGCCTCTTGGAATTCTTCTCCCAGGAATAGTTTACTAAAATCTGATTCTTTCCTTGACAGGCTGAACTTAAGGTGGTGGCAGCCTGACTTTATTATGAAACCCCAGCAGTGTTAAGTGTAGAGGTGTCACCTAGGTCAGCCTAACTCGGTACACAAGTTCAAGAAGGTTTTTAGCTATCTGGAGAGAAACTTAAGATAACAAAATTCAAAGAAGAAGCCATCTATTTGAACTCTAGAGTACAGGCTGTTCAGCTATGCAGATCAACAGGGACTGGCAGGCATCCGAATGTGTTTCAGATGAAGAACTTCCCAGGTCAAGACACAGCACGTGTGTTCACTTTGGAGTCTCAGATTTATAGGAGGCAGTATTAATGTGTCTTCTGTATTCATTCCCTTAGTTCAGACAACACTGGAGTTGGTAAAATAGTTCTGCAGTATATTAGTAGAATAGGTATCATGTTTGTAAACATTGAGGGTGGTACCACTGTTATGAATTCCTGAATTCCTGACAGAGTTTTTATTCCTCTTGCCATCTTTCTTAAAACTGCATTCAGCTACACACAATTTTCCTCTGTGCCATTCCGTTTGACCTTCCCCTCATTTTATCTTCGGGATCATAGGAAGATCAAGGCTACTAAATCTTACCACCATTTTGTCTTCCCAGTTTCCACCTGAGACTGTACCCCTCTTTATGAGGACTGCTATGCCAGTCATGCCCAGGGTGAATTTACAAACACCCATCCAATTATCCAAGCCCTGTTTGAAAGAAGATAATGTATCACAGGGGGAATCTACTCCAGAGGTGAGGGAGATGCTGACTAATGAATCTGTCTGTCCACCTTCTTTTATTGATCTGCTGAAGCAGGTTTAGATCTCTTGTTCTGGCATTTGTGGGGGCTGTTTGTTTTGTGAAGGTACAACAGATACTGGACAACTAGGTTTTTAATTTCTCAGAAGGTAAGGCATATATCTTCTCTGAGAAGCCTGTAAGATGCAGAAAAGAAAACAGTGCTTCTAGTCTTTTCTGGTAGCTTATGGGATATTAAGCATATGACCCCCTTTGTCGGGAACATCTTGGGTCTTTCTGACTGTTTGCGATGTCTAATGAAGTACATCCCTAAAGGGTATCGGGATCCCTAATTATTTCCTTACCCTGCCTATCATCTCCATGGTTACTTTCTGGGGCTGTCATACCTTTCTCACAACCTCCCATGCACATGACAGGGTACTATAATTTTCTAAGCACAACCTAACTAATAATTTCCATCACTCTGCCAGCATCAAGGACAGAGAAGGATAAAAACTTGACTATCACTCATACGATCAGTGTTTGATTAGTGGCGCTGGTGTTTGACAGCACTGGCAGAGGAGGATAGCATGCCATCCCTGGGAAGGGGAAGGGGCAGAGTACAGCATTGTTCCTTCAGATGAGGGGGCTGGTATGCTAACATGCAGCTTCATATTAGGTATTAGGCTCACCAAGCCAACAGTAGATGGTAGCCTTCATACTGGGTATGCGTGAACACTCACATACACCCTCATGGTGAAAACTCTGTGAACCCCCGAGGTGTCGATGATCACTTGTCCACCTGCCCAGAGTGTGGGATTAGGCAATACCATAAACTCTCATAGCCAGAGTCCTGGTGAGGGATATGAAGCAATTTCATGGCTGCTTGTATGATCCCCTCCCCCCGAGGGATCTCATCTTGATCTCTGGTAAAATTCACAGTAGCGGAATGATAAGCCATGACCAGCTGTGCAGCTGGCATGCCAATAGGAAGTATGAAGGCAACAATCACACAGAAAAAATGATGCCCATCACTTCTGTTATAATATTTATACCCAAACCCCATCATACTTAATAATTTCTAACAAGATGCACTGGCAATATTTACATTTCACTACAAAACAAGAAAAGAAAAACTCTAACTGGTTAACCACTATGTAATGAGGCCATAATGACTCCATCAGCTACCCTTGATAATACTTCTGAGGATATGAAGATACGTGGCATTACCTTTGCACAATAAATGCTGGAAGCATATGTTACAAATTAGTTGCATTTTTTTAACCTTCCTGGAAAAATATGGCCCAGATCTTTTTTTTTCAGCTAGTTGTCATTGTCCTCTTTGGTAAATTTGGGACAGTCAGTTGCTACTGACTTCATATCCCACTGCACATCTACCTACTCTTCTTCCTAGTTACACCATAGCTGGGGCATACCCCAAATGTGTCCCTTCACCACATATGACTCAGCTGTCAAGATGAAAGACCTTGTAGCCATCAAGTTGTGACATACCTATGACCACAGATGTGTATGGAGCCATTATATTTAAACTTATACCAGACTGGGCCCTTTGTATGCAGCCATTATATTTAAACTTGTACCAGACTGGGCCCTTGTATGGAGCCATTATAGTTAAACTTGTACCAGACTGGGCCCTTCTATGGAGCCATTATATTTAAATGTGTACCAGATTGGGCCCTAACTCATTTCTTTCAACGTGCGGAACTGTGGAAAGGTACACGTGCAGTGGGGGTGTTCAGAGGAAGCTAACTCTGCTTCCATGGTCTTGTGCTCCTTGAGGCCCCCAAACAACATGGTACCCTGTGGCTGCCAATTGTTCTGGAGACTTTTCTCCACTGGGAGTTGACCTGGGCGATCTGCAGTTATTGTTCTCCTCATTCCTTCTCTTACCATTTTGCCTATTACATCTTCTGGGCTGTAAACTGAACCTATGGCACAGAGTCAAATTACTCATATATTTATACATAACTGAATCCTGCTTAAAGTCAAATGCAGCACTCCCATTTTACTTTTTTAAAAGTTATAGTATGCATGGGTGGGAGACATGAATGCTGTACTCTGAGAGATTTCATAGGCCTACTATGCCATGGTGGTGCAGCGGTTAACGTTGTCGCCTCACAGCAAGAGGTTCTCCTGTTCGATTCTCCACTGGAGTGCCTTCTGTGTGGAATCTGCATGTCCTCCCCGTGGTCAAGTGACATTTAAAGACATGCAGGTAGGTGCGTGCGTGAATGGGAGTGCCTGGGTGTCGGGCTGGCAACTGGAAAAATAGATGAATGTGTTCTATTACTGTAAAAACAGACTTAACATTTTGCCTTACAAGTCCAGGTAGTGTCATCTGTCGTATAGGCCACATCTGTCCTAATAAGTTTAATAATACATAGAGCGCTCTTGTTATGCTCTGAAATCAAGTAATAACCTTATAGTTGTAAGGCTCATACATCACCATAGCTGCTATTTGCCCTTGCAAACATAGAAGCCTCACAAAACAAAGCTAAAGAGTACTCATGTACTCACAGAAATTATATTTATTTATTTATTTACATTTGTTAACCAGGTAGTGTCCAACTGGGCCAGAAGCCCATTTTCAGTGGAGACCCAAAGAGAAAAGCTCCTCAAAGACAAAAATAAAAATAGTAATGCAAAGTATAATTAGTAAGATCAAGAAAAAATATGCATTTGTAACTAAAATAACTAAGACATTATACTGATAGCACAAACACAGAAAATAAAAAGTACTGATCTATGTATAACTGAGTAGTTAACACTTCCAGAGACTAAAATATACAAATCTAAGAAAATATGTCAGCAAAATTGGCTAATAACAAAAGGTAATGTTTAGTGACTATGTTTGTCTTTTCAGCTTTTCCCAGTTAGGGGTTGCCACAGCAGAACTCCGGTCCATTAATGATTGGCAGTAGATTTTTTATGGTGCCGAGTTGCCATCCCGACGCCCAACCTTCAGCGAAGGCACGCCTATTCACGCATGTCTTTCGGAGGCCACTCGACCGCAGGGAGGACATGCAGACTCCACACAGAAGGCACTCCAGCCATGAATCGAACAGGAGAACCTCTTGCTGTGAGGCAGCAATGCTACCGCTGTACCACTGTGGCTTTGAAATGTTTAGTGACCATACAATGGCATAATACAGAGAATGCTTGACACAATTATATGGATTAAGCTAACAGTGCTTGTACCAAAAGTTTAAAAGAGCTCGGATGGAGCAATGTTGCTGCTTAAGGCTGCTGAGAGTAGTTGAGAAAAACTAGGAGGAATGAAGCCTCTCCTGGAGAGCTACAGGGGCAAAGCCAAGTGTTTTTGTGATATTCCTTTGTTTTGTTTTAAAGGCAGAAAACTTGGGAATATTTTGAATGTGTTGAGGGAGAGCATTCCAGGTCTTGGCAATTTTATTAGAATAGAGGGAGTCACCATGGTAGTTGTGAGACTGTGTTATTTTTAGTAATATTCTATCTAAAGACCTGAGGGGCCAGGTATTGATGTGAGGTTGGACCAAGGTGGAGAGTGAGAGCAGTAACTGGGGTTGTGAGTGATTTTGTGGGTAAAGGTAAGTTGGTTTAATGTTAACAGGCTGGGAAGTTCAAGCCAGTTAAATTGCTGAAGAACAGAACAATGATGAGCTTTGTGGGGATGGTTGCTGGCAAACTTTGCAATTTTATTATAGCAGGAATCTAAGTTATTAAGGTCAGCTTTGTGTATGTCTGTGAAGATGTGTGAACAGTAAAGAAAGGTAGATAGAAGTTGAGCTCTTGCTGTGGCAAGCCTGACTTGGTGTGTAAGGAAAGGTTTGGCCCAGTAGAGAGATCCAAGTTTGGCATGAACTTTTTTGATTGTTAGGGATATATGAATGTCACATTTTAGCCTATCATCTATTGTTACACCTAGGAGTTTGGTGTGATTTGTAGGCTCAATCTTGGTTCCATTGCCTGAGTGAATAGAGAGAGAGAGAGAGAGAGAGAGAGAGCTGGAGAGTGGGGCATGGATGTTTTATTTGTGAAAACCATTAATTTAGTCTTATTTGGGTTTAGAATGAGTCGGTGGTTAAATACGCAAGTTTCGATTTCTTGTAGAGATTTTTGTGTCTTTTCTTGGAGTTCTTGGTGGGTAGAGACAGCACAGATAAGGGATGTGTCGTCTGCATATTGTATAATAGTAGCAAGTAGGGTGGCTGAATTTATGCTGTTGGTAAATATAATAAAGAGGAAGGTTCCAAGTATGGACCCTTGGGGTACTCCAGTGGATACTGGCAGTAGAGGAGAAAGATTGTCATCCCATTTAGTAGCCTGTGAATGGTTTGATAGGTAGATATGAAACCAGGCAAGAGATGCAGAACTGAGATTGTAAGTGGAAAGTTTGCTAAGTAGGAGTTGGTGAGAAACTGAATGCTTTTGACATATCCAGAAAAATAGCTGAGACTAGTAGTCCTTTATTTTTGAGGTGATGAATAGAGTCAGTAAAAGCTATTAAGGTTGCATTAGTACTATGTTTTGGTCTGAATCCATGCTGGGTGTGGGATAGAAGGTTGCTAGTGGTTAGGTAATGTAGGAGCTGTTGGTGAATACATTTTTTTAGGATTTTAGCTATGGGTGGGAGGATGGCAATGAGGAAGTAGTAGGAGATATCTGTAGATGGGTCACCTTTGTGGAGGGGAATGGTGTGAGAGATTTTCCAGAGGTGAGGTACATACTGTTCAGAGACAGACCGACTGATAAGGATACAGATAGGATGGGCAATGGATGAGGCTGCTAGTTTTAAGAATTCGTTGGGTAGTTTGCTGGCTGCAAGGCAACAGGGTTTTAGTTTGGATAGGAGCTTTTTTATGTAAGGAAGTCTGAACAGGTTTAAATGAGAAATGGTTATTAGTTAGAGTGGTAAGGGTGGGGACTGACAGTGGAAGATTTTGGTGGTTTTCCAGGAGGGAGGTGATACAGTTAATGAAGTGGGAGTTGAATTGAGATGCTAAGGATTTGGTGGTGTCTGATGTAGAAGGGGTAAGGTGGAGGTTTTACCATGGTTTAAGAGGTGGTTTAATGTTTGCCAGAACTTTTGTGGGTTGTGTTTGAGCTTTTGTAGACTGATTTGGAAGTAGTATTTTTTGTCATTATTTATTCTTTTCTTAGTTTGATTTCTTAATTGCTGATAAGAGATGAGATTGTCTTTGTGTTTGGTGGATTGGTATAGTGCCCTGTCTCTATCCCTTTTCTTGATGAGTAGTTTAGTATCATTGGAAAGCCAAGGTAGTTGTTTAGATTTGATGTGTATTTTTCTGGTGAGTGCCAGATTATTTAGTATGTTAAGAAATTTGTTGTTAAAGTATTCTACTGCAAGTTGTAGGTTTAGGCTTTTCAGTGGAGACCAATCACAACATTGTAGTAATAGACTGAATTCATCAGGGGAGAAGTTTTTCTTGCAATGGATATATTTGAAGGGACAATAAGAGTGGATTTGAATCCTATGTCTAAGTAGAAATGTAGGGGTATGGTCACTGAGGATGATTGGAAGGCAGCTGGCTTGGTAACTTAGGTTTGGTTTGTTGGTTAATATCCAATCAAGTAATACTGCAGGAAAAACCTGGAATCAACTCCCTCATGAAATATCAAACCAAAACTCTACCTCTCTTTTCAAAAACATATCAAAGAACATCTTAAAACTCAGTGGCTTTGTCCTTGTGCTAACCCCGACTGAAATTGCTTCTCCGCTACTCCTAACTTTCCTCCCCTCCCCTGACTATGCCTCTAAATAATGACTTTCAATATTTTTGACATTTTACATCTTAGAAATAGGTTATACTATAAATTCTTTGTCTCATTCAATTCTATCTTTGTGTTTTGCATATCTGTTTTTGTTAGACTAACTGGATATGATGCATATCTATATAACTGTCTGTTTTAGTCATTTGTTTTTAAACAAGGCTACCTTTGTACTTTGTACTTTTTCATTCATATCGTTGTTTTGTTAATATTTTTTGTTTACTGCTACTATTGGAGCTTTTCTCCCCGGGCCTCTACTGAAAACGGATGTATGTCCAGCTAGACTAGCCCGGTCAACAAATGTAAAATAAAAATAAAAATAAAAATAAAAATAAAAATAAAAATAAAATAAAATAAATAGAGTCAAATTACTCATATATTTATACATAACTGAATCCTGCTTAAAGTCAAATGCAGCACTCCCATTTTACTTTTTTAAAAGTTATAGTATGCATGGGTGGGAGACATGAATGCTGTACTCTGAGAGATTTCATAGGCCTACTATGCCATGGTGGTGCAGCGGTTAACGTTGTCGCCTCACAGCAAGAGGTTCTCCTGTTCGATTCTCCACTGGAGTGCCTTCTGTGTGGAATCTGCATGTCCTCCCCGTGGTCAAGTGACATTTAAAGACATGCAGGTAGGTGCGTGCGTGAATGGGAGTGCCTGGGTGTCGGGCTGGCAACTGGAAAAATAGATGAATGTGTTCTATTACTGTAAAAACAGACTTAACATTTTGCCTTACAAGTCCAGGTAGTGTCATCTGTCGTATAGGCCACATCTGTCCTAATAAGTTTAATAATACATAGAGCGCTCTTGTTATGCTCTGAAATCAAGTAATAACCTTATAGTTGTAAGGCTCATACATCACCATAGCTGCTATTTGCCCTTGCAAACATAGAAGCCTCACAAAACAAAGCTAAAGAGTACTCATGTACTCACAGAAATTATATTTATTTATTTATTTACATTTGTTAACCAGGTAGTGTCCAACTGGGCCAGAAGCCCATTTTCAGTGGAGACCCAAAGAGAAAAGCTCCTCAAAGACAAAAATAAAAATAGTAATGCAAAGTATAATTAGTAAGATCAAGAAAAAATATGCATTTGTAACTAAAATAACTAAGACATTATACTGATAGCACAAACACAGAAAATAAAAAGTACTGATCTATGTATAACTGAGTAGTTAACACTTCCAGAGACTAAAATATACAAATCTAAGAAAATATGTCAGCAAAATTGGCTAATAACAAAAGGTAATGTTTAGTGACTATGTTTGTCTTTTCAGCTTTTCCCAGTTAGGTTGCCACAGCAGAACTCCGGTCCATTAATGATTGGCAGTAGATTTTTTATGGTGCCGAGTTGCCATCCCGACGCCCAACCTTCAGCGAAGGCACGCCTATTCACGCATGTCTTTCGGAGGCCACTCGACCGCAGGGAGGACATGCAGACTCCACACAGAAGGCACTCCAGCCATGAATCGAACAGGAGAACCTCTTGCTGTGAGGCAGCAATGCTACCGCTGTACCACTGTGGCTTTGAAATGTTTAGTGACCATACAATGGCATAATACAGAGAATGCTTGACACAATTATATGGATTAAGCTAACAGTGCTTGTACCAAAAGTTTAAAAGAGCTCGGATGGAGCAATGTTGCTGCTTAAGGCTGCTGAGAGTAGTTGAGAAAAACTAGGAGGAATGAAGCCTCTCCTGGAGAGCTACAGGGGCAAAGCCAAGTGTTTTTGTGATATTCCTTTGTTTTGTTTTAAAGGCAGAAAACTTGGGAATATTTTGAATGTGTTGAGGGAGAGCATTCCAGGTCTTGGCAATTTTATTAGAATAGAGGGAGTCACCATGGTAGTTGTGAGACTGTGTTATTTTTAGTAATATTCTATCTAAAGACCTGAGGGGCCAGGTATTGATGTGAGGTTGGACCAAGGTGGAGAGTGAGAGCAGTAACTGGGGTTGTGAGTGATTTTGTGGGTAAAGGTAAGTTGGTTTAATGTTAACAGGCTGGGAAGTTCAAGCCAGTTAAATTGCTGAAGAACAGAACAATGATGAGCTTTGTGGGGATGGTTGCTGGCAAACTTTGCAATTTTATTATAGCAGGAATCTAAGTTATTAAGGTCAGCTTTGTGTACGTCTGTGAAGATGTGTGAACAGTAAAGAAAGGTAGATAGAAGTTGAGCTCTTGCTGTGGCAAGCCTGACTTGGTGTGTAAGGAAAGGTTTGGCCCAGTAGAGAGATCCAAGTTTGGCATGAACTTTTTTGATTGTTAGGGATATATGAATGTCACATTTTAGCCTATCATCTATTGTTACACCTAGGAGTTTGGTGTGATTTGTAGGCTCAATCTTGGTTCCATTGCCTGAGTGAATAGAGAGAGAGAGAGAGAGAGAGAGAGAGCTGGAGAGTGGGGCATGGATGTTTTATTTGTGAAAACCATTAATTTAGTCTTATTTGGGTTTAGAATGAGTCGGTGGTTAAATACGCAAGTTTCGATTTCTTGTAGAGATTTTTGTGTCTTTTCTTGGAGTTCTTGGTGGGTAGAGACAGCACAGATAAGGGATGTGTCGTCTGCATATTGTATAATAGTAGCAAGTAGGGTGGCTGAATTTATGCTGTTGGTAAATATAATAAAGAGGAAGGTTCCAAGTATGGACCCTTGGGGTACTCCAGTGGATACTGGCAGTAGAGGAGAAAGATTGTCATCCCATTTAGTAGCCTGTGAATGGTTTGATAGGTAGATATGAAACCAGGCAAGAGATGCAGAACTGAGATTGTAAGTGGAAAGTTTGCTAAGTAGGAGTTGGTGAGAAACTGAATGCTTTTGACATATCCAGAAAAATAGCTGAGACTAGTAGTCCTTTATTTTGAGGTGATGAATAGAGTCAGTAAAAGCTATTAAGGTTGCATTAGTACTATGTTTTGGTCTGAATCCATGCTGGGTGTGGGATAGAAGGTTGCTAGTGGTTAGGTAATGTAGGAGCTGTTGGTGAATACATTTTTTTAGGATTTTAGCTATGGGTGGGAGGATGGCAATGAGGAAGTAGTAGGAGATATCTGTAGATGGGTCACCTTTGTGGAGGGGAATGGTGTGAGAGATTTTCCAGAGGTGAGGTACATACTGTTCAGAGACAGACCGACTGATAAGGATACAGATAGGATGGGCAATGGATGAGGCTGCTAGTTTTAAGAATTCGTTGGGTAGTTTGCTGGCTGCAAGGCAACAGGGTTTTAGTTTGCATAGGAGCTTTTATGTAAGGAAGTCTGAACAGGTTTAAATGAGAAATGGTTATTAGTTAGAGTGGTAAGGGTGGGGACTGACAGTGGAAGATTTTGGTGGTTTTCCAGGAGGGAGGTGATACAGTTAATGAAGTGGGAGTTGAATTGAGATGCTAAGGATTTGGTGGTGTCTGATGTAGAAGGGGTGAGGTGGAGGTTTTACCATGGTTTAAGAGGTGGTTTAATGTTTGCCAGAACTTTTGTGGGTTGTGTTTGAGCTTTTGTAGACTGATTTGGAAGTAGTATTTTTTGTCATTATTTATTCTTTTCTTAGTTTGATTTCTTAATTGCTGATAAGAGATGAGATTGTCTTTGTGTTTGGTGGATTGGTATAGTGCCCTGTCTCTATCCCTTTTCTTGATGA
This sequence comes from Protopterus annectens, assembly GCF_019279795.1. Lineage (NCBI taxonomy): Eukaryota > Metazoa > Chordata > Ceratodontiformes > Protopteridae > Protopterus > Protopterus annectens. The sequence continues at coordinate 1,162,207,802 of NC_056739.1, forward strand.
GTAGTTTAGTATCATTGGAAAGCCAAGGTAGTTGTTTAGATTTGATGTGTATTTTTCTGGTGAGTGCCAGATTATTTAGTATGTTAAGAAATTTGTTGTTAAAGTATTCTACTGCAAGTTGTAGGTTTAGGCTTTTCAGTGGAGACCAATCACAACATTGTAGTAATAGACTGAATTCATCAGGGGAGAAGTTTTTCTTGCAATGGATATATTTGAAGGGACAATAAGAGTGGATTTGAATCCTATGTCTAAGTAGAAATGTAGGGGTATGGTCACTGAGGATGATTGGAAGGCAGCTGGCTTGGTAACTTAGGTTTGGTTTGTTGGTTAATATCCAATCAAGTAATGACTCTTTTTTTGAGTGTTTGTCAGTGCAAGTGAGATAGTTAATAGTTTGGGTGAAGTTGTAGAGATTGATAAAGTTGGCAGGGTGGTTTGAAGAGCAGGAGAGTCAGTCAAGATTAAAATCACCTAAGATGAATGTTTCAAGATTGAAAGTGTAGGCAGACCAGGAGAGGAGAAAGTCAATGCTGGGAAGATTGTTTCCAGGGGGAAGGTAAACAGCTATGATAATTATGGCGAGGGTTTATTTGTAGCTTTGTGATGAGTACTTCTGCATTGGGGATGTATTGAGATATACAGTTTACTTTTTCTGCTTTTAGAGAGTCTTTAAACATGATAGCAACATCATCACTTCTTTTGCTAAGTCTATCTTGTCTTATTATATTATAACTGTTGGGAGCAATTTTGGGGCCCTTGATGTGAGGTTTTAATCAGTTCTGTGTTAATACTGCAATGTCAGGAGAGTAGGTGGCCAAGATAGCATGAAATTCACAAATTTTATTTACTAGGCTTCTGAGATTAAAGTTGGTCATTAGTAAATCAGATTCAGAAGTGGTTGGTAGAATGGTATGTACTTCAGATCTGGAAGGATTTAGGTTTAGAATATTAAGATTAGGGTTGGGGAGGAGATGTTGATTTACAGGTAAGTCATAGCTTGGGATCGGATTGGTATGGATATCAGCTTGTAATTTAATAAGTGTTAGGGAGTGCAGCAGTAGGCACTTTAGTTTGGTTATTATGCAGTGGAATCTGAAGGTGGGCAATTGAGGGTATGGGGATGTTATATGTTTAAGTTGAAAGAGAAGGGAGTCAGAAGAGTTGTATAGTTGTGGACAGATGGGACTATAATGTGTATTAGCAGGTTGAGGTGTGGTGTGTGTCTGTGTGGGGGAGTGGTGGTATGTAATGTAATAGTTGTGGAGGTCAGTGGTATTATAGGCTAGGTAAAGAAGATGTGATAGAGTGGAGTAGTAGAATATATAGTTATAATTGAATATAGTTGAGAGAGGTTGTAGAGGCTAGGCTAATAAGGTGCAATGTTATTTTTTTATGTTTTGTTTAGTAGTGGGAGAGTACAGGGTATTTGTAGTAGTGGAGAAATAGGATAAGGGAGGAAAAAAAATTAAAGAAAAAAATAAATAGGGTGTAGTGTGAAAGGTGGGTTATGGTAATACGGTGACTGTGGTGTGATTGGCTGAGTTTGGATTGGGTGTGGAAACTCTAGGTATGAAAGTAATAGAAGTCTGGGTGGGTGGGAATGGGGGTAGGATAGTGGAGTGGAGTGAGCCCGAGCATAATGAGGCTGAAATGGAATGGGTTAATGCGAGATCCCAGTGTGCTCAAAAACGTATCACCTACCCAGGAAAACAGTCTGGGAGATACAGAGGTGCAGAAACTGGTACTGTTAGTTGAAAACTACTTTTGCCCTACAAAATTAGAGTCTAGGGCTCAATATTATAACTTATACAAGGGTTGCTGAGTGTAAGATACAGACCAAAATACTGGTAGAAAGCTAGAGTGAAAAATTAAGAAGTTATTTGTAAAAGTCATAAAAATGAATGCTAAAACTAAAAAAAAAAGAAGAAGAAAATTAAAAAACAGTCAGAATGGCTCAGTGTTCATGAAATAAAACTCTACATACTACAAAAAATTTAATGCAGTATTCATAAAATTATGCAATTGGTTAAGGCTGGTATGTGGTTAAATTCATATACGAGAGCTCCATGCAATTCACAAATTCCCTGTAATTGTCGAGTACCATTTACTATGTAAAGGAATGTGGGATGCACACTATGTGGTGAATAAATGTGCTAATAAAGCCAGGTGATCCCAGGTGCAGTCCATAACAATTCACAGAGTGGCGTACAAGTACACACCGCTGCCAGATATTATGGGTGAGCAAGTGCAGGCTAACCACACCTAAATGTCAAACCCAAACATTAATCAGTAGCAAAGCTAATGTGTTCCTCAAAAAACATGACTGAGCAGCACTATCATCTCTTAAAAGGCTTTCAGCATATGTAAGGGTAGAGAACAAGTAACGCTGTCATGTAGCACATCATGACTAGTAGTATGGTGCAGACAGCATATGTAAGGGTAAAGAACAAGCAACGCTGTCATGTAGAACATCATGACTAGTAGTATGGTGCAGACAGCATATGTAAGGGTAAAGAACAAGCAACGCTGTCATGTAGAACATCATGACTAGTAGTATGGTGCAGACAGCATATGTAAGGGTAAAGAACAAGTAACGCTGTCATGTAGAACATCATGACTAGTAGTATGGCGCAGACAGTATATGTAAGGGTAAAGAACAAGTAACACTGTCATGTAGAACATCATGACTAGTAGTATGGCGCAGACAGTATATGTAAGGGTAAAGAACAAGTAACGTTGTCATGTAGCACATCATGAGTAATAGTATGTTGCAGGCAGCATATGTGAGCGTAAAGAACAAGTAATGTTGTCATGTAGCACATTATGACTAGTAGTATGGTGCAGACAGCATATGTAAGGGTAAAGAATAAGTAGTGTTGTAATGTAACACACCATGACTAGGAGTATGGTGCAGACAGCATATGTAAAGGTAAAAAATAAGTAACGTTGTCATGTAGCACATCATGACTAGTAGTATGGTGCAAACAAGCAAAGTATTTGAATCATGCATGTCAATAAGTGACCTCAGGGATCCCCCCACCTATAACAGCACAGTGCTGGAGCTAATTTGTATGTATGCAAGTGGCTGACATAGTGGTAAAATGCCCCGAGCATCGGTTGTCCAAAGCACAAGCTGCTGATGAACACAATAACAATCAGAGGAAACCACTGCTTATGCAGTGTCTAAGTGAGTACTGGCAATGATATGTTTGTTTATAGAGATTTCTCCATTCTTGGAGTTGGTGGAAACCATAGACTTATTAAGTTTGAAGTGTGTGGTGGGCTTAATAATCACCTTGGGAGGTGCAGAAGGGCTTTCCCCCCGCAGAAAACACTTGCAGTTTATTTTTCACCCTTTTGACTTTCAGGCATTCATTTCTGGGTTGCATAATAGCACCAAATTTCTTTGCATTCTTAATATGTAAATTATATATGTTCTGCAGGCATAGGTGGGAGCCATATATATCTCTGACCTAATTTTGCCCAAGCTGTGGAACATCCCAACAATTAAAGACTAATCAACAGTGGCTTTAGTGCTTCAAGGTGCATAGTAGTTGTTTGTGGCAGTCACAGTATGTATTCCAGCATTTGGGTGATTCTGTCTTATGATTCACTCCACTGCCAGGACCTTTTACAAATAAAGGAGCGCACAAAGATTTTATGAATACCACTGTATAATAACAGCTTAATTCTCAAGGCAAATTTCAGAAATATTCTCTGAACACATAAAATACTGGTTATGATCAATGATCTGATCATAATTGTCTGTATAAAATCCTTACTGATACTGCGGCCCACCAAATCCTGACCTGTTCAGGACATTTATTTATTTTTATTTATTTAACATTTGTTTACTGGGAAAGTCCAATTTGGAACAAAGCCAATTTTCAGTGGAGGTCCGGAGAGCAAAGCTCCAGATGCATGTCTTTGAATCATGTATCATGAAATCCTAACATATACAGTCAAGCACTAAAACTTTGTCCTCGCAGTTAACTACAAGATCAGTCTCCTTGGAGCACATAAAAATAATATTCTTTTTTTTTATTCGAATCATATAATCTCTCCTAGTTAGTTACTGACCTTACAAGATATACTCTCCTAACAGAAAACATCTTCCTCTTGGATTTAGTTCACAGTGATACATTCATTCTCTAGTTTCATGTCTGACTACCATTATCGAGCACTGCCCTGCAATTTTACACTGGAATTTCAAGTGCTAAGAACCATTTCCTCTGCAATAACCTATTGAATCCATACCTTTCATTTTGAAAAGTGTTTCAAAACTGACCTTAAAACTATCAGTTGATCACCTATAGTAATTAATGACACTGGAATCCTGAGTGTCCTAGTTGTCTTTCAATTTTACTTAAAAACTGTCAGGCACAAAGAAGCCATGCCTATATGGTTAGCAGCCAAACAAAGTGCTTGCAAAGTTGCATGCCACTGCCTGGTCTTGCTAGAAATAACTGTAGTAGTGCAGAGTGTAGATTGTGTCCAATATATTAATAAATGCTACCTTTTAAGGAGGCTGAATGCAGACATAAGGCTAGCTATGCAAAATACAATAGTTTAAATAACTATGTCAGCCTAGAAAATTATTGATATGAATTAACATTCATGTTGGAACAATAATTAATAACAACAATATAATACTACTGAATAATGATACCTTCAGGGATTACCACTGTTGCTGCTGATAAATGTAATAATTGTACAACAGCAAGACAACCTTCCCATCAGCCATATAGTACTACAGTTCTCCCATACTACTCTGTTTCAGATACTTGTAAACCTTTGCTTTAGTTCAGAGAAATTACAAGAAGCCTAATGTGTGCTTTCGTTTCCAAACTACTGAAGCAAAAAAAAAAAAATAATAATAATAAAAATAATCACACTACAACAGTCTTCATGGTGAATATCTGCTGAGCTACTGAATTCATCTCCATCCTTCTGGTTTCCTGATAATATTATATTTACCTAAGGGTAAAAGCTTTACTATTCCTATGCATTATGGATGCATACACATACTGTACTCCTTACTAAAGAAAGAAACTGAAAAATTACTGCATAATAAATTAAATAATTTGCAAAGCATAAGTGGTGTTATGGCTGCTTTACACCTACTAACAGATTTTTATCCTAATAGTACACTAACATAAGGGGTGTGATAAAAATTTTGTTGATTTACCTCTTAGTGCATGATCAAATGTTTCTCTGCACTCCTAGCATGTCATCAACAGTTTATCTACATCCTTCAGATAACATTAAAAATACTAAAATTCAACTAAACCCTCCATATTTAAATTACTCACTAAAACATAAAGCAAGTTTATGAACTGCACATAAAAACAAAGACAACACACTCCTCAAAACACCCTAATCCACTTAAAATTCGGCCTGCAGTTTAAACTGTTTAATTATGAAAACTAAAATGAAATGAAAAAAAGGACATATTGCCAAAATTATGTCATTATAAAATAAATAAATAAACCCACACTGTGCATACACAAACTACACCCCCGAACAGCAATCTCCTTTATAGCAACCTTTTAGAAATTAAATTTATTCATATTACATACAATTTTAAAATTAAAGAATAAACAGTAAAACAAAACACTAAGTAAAACTAGCAAATCATAAAACAGCATTACTAGAAAACCAGCAAAACTGACCTAATTTTAACTAATTACTAATAAGCTACATGAAATGCATGACAAAATTATTAAAACTGCACTCAACTGCAGTACTAAACAGAACTAAATACATAAAAAAGATGTATTGATGTGATTAACATATAAGCAAAAATACTTCATAAGCCTGTAATCCAACTAATAAAGTTACTTTTCAAGGCTTGATTAGAAGCAAATAAACTACCAAAAGATGGGAATTCAACTACTGTCAAACCAGTCCTTAAAGAGAAGGAAGCTTGTGAGGAATCAAACTATAGGCTTAATATTCTACTCTCCAGTTTGGGGAAAATAAAGGAACAATGACAGGAAATCTGTAACACGTAGGTGTGCTACAAAGTCTGGAAGATATGGGATATTTGCATAGAAATGTTTATGCAGGTACTTTTTATACTCTGTGTAGACTTCAGAAGACTTTTGTTAATGGACGATCAGATGTTGGAGATACTGAAGGGAGTGAGGGAGGACGTTGGAACACATTTTTTGGAAATGTGGAGAGTTAACTGAGTTTTAGGAGTCCCTACAGCAGCTTAAAATGATTGCTGGGGGGCCTTATTAAATGAACCAAATTGATAATGCTAGTAAATTGGCTTAGAATTGTTGAACTATAGTAAGGCCTTAAGTTTAATACTGCAAGCAGCTAAAAAAAGGAATCACACTAAAGTGGAAACCAAAGATCAGACTTGTTATAAATGAAGTACTAAGTACTGTAAAGGAAATGACTTTCATACAAATAAATGGTGGGTTGGAGAACAATATATATATATATATATATATATATATATATATATATATATATATATATATATATATATATAGAGTCATCTGTTTGAGCACTGCTTTGTGTATGTATATATATATATATATATATATATATATATATATATATATATGTATATATATATATATATATATATATATATATATATATATATATACATATATACAAAGCAGTGCTCAAACAGATGACTGAAATAAGTAGGTTGATAGGAACTGTAAAGTAAATCAATTCACCCCTTCTATCTGGCACCATGATTACATCACCCCCCTCCACAAAGGTGGCAAAAATACTGATACCACCAACTTCAGGCCTATTGCCATCCTTTCCCCTCTTTCTAAAATACTAGAGAAAACAATACAAGCACAAGTCATAGCACACCTAACACTAAACAATCTCCTCTCCCCTATCCAACATGGCGTCCGCCCTGTCCACAGCACCATGACTGCCCTTCTTTCCTTTCTTTGAACCATAAACCTTGAACGTGACTCAGACAAGTTTGTATCCACACTATTCCTAGATCTGTCAAAGGCCTTTGACACCATCTCACACACCCTACTTATATTCCAACTCTCCACCCTACACCTCTCTCCCACCACCATCGCCTGGTTTTACAGCTACTTGTTCAACCGCCAACAAGCTGTCCAATGGAAAACTTCAACCTCCCCCTTCCTTCCACCACTCACAGGTGTCCCACAAAGTTCTGTTCTTGGCCCTCTTTTCTTCAACCTATTCAGTAACAGCTTTCACCAATCCATCCCAGACTCATCTATCATCCAATATGCAGATGACTCAACAATCATCTGCTCAGCCTTCTCCGAGCTCCTAGCAAAAACCTAACTAGCCTTCTCCAAAACAGAAACCCAGATGCAGTCTAATTATCTGGCACTAAATGCAAATAAAACCAAACTAATGTTTTTTTCCCCTACCAAAAACTCCATTGACAAATCCACATTCACCATACAGAGTCAAAACAACACCCTCCTTGAAATCATTCCCAACACCAAGCTTCTTGGCATCATTATTGATGAAGAACTAAAATGTGACACCCACATCTGCTCCGCAATCAAGAAAACCCACCAAAAGTTAGGTCTCCTCTACAGCCACAACCACTTCCTAAGCCCCTCTACCCATCAAACTCTTGCATCCACCTTCCTACTTCCCTTATGTATGGTGCCCCTCTTTTCACTAATCTCCATCTTGGCCTTCGGTCCAAGCTTGAATCCTGCTACCTCAAGATCTCCAAATTTGCAACCAATTCAAAAAACTCATCCCACCACTGCCACTCCCTTCTCACCCTCAACTGGCTTGAACTACCCAACTACCTCAGTTACCTACAACTAACCATTGCCCACAAGCTCATCTTTAAACCTGCCAACTGCCCAGCTCTCGCTACTTCCTTAAAACCTTACATTCCCAACCGCTCACTCAGATCCAAAAAACAAAATCTCGTTCAGGTCTACAAACCTGCACGACCTCCTGGCCATCTACTGCTGTCCCACTCCTTAGCTAAACAGTGGAACTCTCTCCCCACACACCTCTGCAACCTACCTAACCATACAAATTTCAAATCTCAGCTACTCTCTCATCTTTCTTCCAAATGGGAATGCCCTTGCCACGCTCCAACTTAACCCCCCAATTCCACCTTGCACTGACTCATCCAACTACCTCTACTTTTACTTCATCCCACCCAAAACAATCCCTCCCCTACCAAAAAGTAATTTTCTTTCGAATATCTATTGTACTATACTCTCCAATCTTAAATATACTATTACCCTCTCCATGCATAATATTTTCCTAACTTACTAATGGCTAGTAGCTATATATTTTGAAATGTTAAACCTACACTTGAGTTTATAACAAACATATTCACTTTATGTAAATGTTGAAAGTTCTGTATTGAATTATATCTTTTCATTTTTGTAACATTGTGACAAGCCAATTGCAAATATCATGGAGCTTATCTGTAAATGTTTAATTAGCTGTATGAACTATGTCCTTTTGTAACATGTGAAATGTAACTTGCAATTATTGTGAAGGTTTTCTCCCCGGGCCTCCACTGAAAATGGGCTCTTCTTGGCCCAGTGGACTTCCTCGGTCATCAAGCTTAAATAAATAAATAAAATAAATAAATATGTTCTAATGCACAATAATAAATAGATTTATGATGGAAACTGCATACATAATGCATATACACCATAATGGAAAGTTTTATTATTTTATTCTCTTTTTGTTGCTATTAATCTGTATGAAATCTTGTAAAAAATGAATAATGTGATGAATAAAGTTATTTAAAAAATTATGGAAACCATAGTGTTAGCTATGCTAAGAGAGTACTAATCCAATAAAATGATCATGTCAGCACACAGGTTGCAAGTCCATAAAATGTTTATTGTATAAATTCCACAAGCGCTTTCACCCTAACTCAACCGTAGGGATTTTTCAAGTGTAAAAACAGTATAACTGTTCAGTCAGCCATCTTTAAATAACTTCATTTTAAAAAAACAAGTAACTATTGACCCTAAAGGGGGAGATCGGGGGAATTGGCTATGCTGTAGGGAGACCTATTGGCAAATTAGATTGAATGCCACCCACCTCCCGGGACTCCTGTTTCCACTTGTCTAATTCCAGTTAGACTAGCCCGGTCAACAAATGTAAAATAAATAAGTAAAATAAATAAATAAAATATTTCTATTAAGCCTTATTTGATTAAAAAGCAGAAGATTTATCAAAATAATTACTTAAAACAACCACTGAAACAATTATTAAAGTAACATTTTGATTGTATTGTTTAACATAATTTTTAAGTATTTTAAATTTTTGACATCCTTTATTCTTTTTTAGATAGAACTGTTATGTTGTGTTATTTTATACTACTTTGATTCAAAGTTTTATCAAGTTTATTAATGTTTGGTAAACAAAGTGTATTTATTTGTGTTTTTAAACTTGACAGTTGTAAAAATGTGCGTGGTTACTTTAAATTTAGGTCAGACTGGTTTTGGCGCCTTTTTTTAAAATGAAGTTATTTAAAGATGGCTGATTGAACAGTTACACTGTTTTTATACTTGAAAAAGCCCTACAATTGAGTTAGGGTGAAAGCGCTTGTGGAATTTATACAAGAAACGTTTTATGGACTTGCAACCCGTGTGCTGACACGATCGTTTTATTGGATTACTGGGTTTGTTTCTACGATCTTTTTCCACTTATTTTTTATTTATGCTAAGAGATTATTTATGTAAGAAAGGATTTATTACATCTATCTACATGCCTTCCCAATGAATGTTCAATAACTTGTAGCCATTTTTATTCTAACAGCTGTTAAAAACATCAGGATAGATGTAACACATACATTACACACATATTTCTACAATCAATACACAATATATATGTGTTTATGTATATATATATATATATATATATATATATATATATATATATATATATATATATATATATATATATATATATATATATATATATAATTTAGTTAGTTCAGCATTCAACAGATTTGCTCTCAGGCTGTTTATACATTTATATGACTGATATCCAGTTACCTTCAGACATATTTTATTGCCTACACAGGTGACTTGAAGGTTAGGCAAATATATAACAAATGACTCAGACATTGCAAGTTAAATACTTGCATGATCTTGGGAAATGAGTAGAGGAAATCACATGGTAATATATATCAGTAAGATCAAATGTATGCATTTTGATAAGAAAAAAGGCTAGTAAATATGGCATTAAAGGAAAGATGACTTAAACATTACACACTTTTCATTTTTGGGTGTTTGAGCTTCCTTTCTCAGTTTTGTCAACATTCCACTGTAACTTGGCACATCATACCTGTTTTCCCATCTCTTGCACTCACCTGGAAAGACAAGCATGTAAAGATAACAACAAATACAACTTTGCCTTGCCATAGTGCTGCATGTTGCAGTTCTATAGTGATCACTGCTGCACTGTTGAGGTTGGAAATTCTTTTTGTTTGGTAATTATTCTAAAACTGCATTAATCTATAACTGACTGTTCAGGGTTGTGGAATTCAGATCTATGAATGATAACTGCACCAGTGGGGGAACTGAACAAAGAAAGCTGTGGAACAGATGGGATTCATCTCAAAGGAAAACCTGCTCCAAACAGTATTTTATTTGTCTGGTTTCTACTAGTTGACATGATGTTGTGGAACAATATAGTACAGTACATTTATTAACAAAAACAAGTCACAAAAAGATTCCAGCTGGCTAGTTTGTACCACCTGACATAATGTCTTGCACATATTTTATAGCACGGCTACTCAAGACTTGTTTAGGCAGCCAGCAATTAAAAAAAAAAAGAAAAGCTCACAAGTGGCAGGCACAAACACCTGAGCTACTGTGGGCTGTATGTTGTGTTTTAGACAGTTATACTGGAGATGTGCCAGCCAAGGTAGACGCGACAGATCAGAAAGACTTTAAGACGATTCAGTCATTAGGTTTTAAATGTACTATCGTGTTTGATTCTCAAGATGAAGGCTGTCAGGTTTTTACATATTATAGGTTCATAGGTGTGTACTAGGCTAATGGCCCTGGAGCCTTTACAAGTCTAGTCCAAAGAAGTGCCCTGATATCGTGATGGCCGACATTAGCTCCCAGTGCCTCTATCAAGTAGAGCCACTGGAGTGATCCCTGGGGTGATCTTTCTATTACCCATCCACTTATCAAGATTTCTCTTGAACAGAGACAGCAAGGTGCTCTGCTTGACATGTATGGGAAGTCTATTCCAGAGCATGGGCAGTCTCTGGGTGAGGAACCTGTAACTCCAGCATGTTCTGTTAATTGTGGCAATGAGGTTGAGGTCTCTGGAGTGTGTGGTGCGGAGAGATTTCTTTAGATGTAGCATTTCTAGCAGAACTGGGTCAGAAATGGCTTTGTAAGTCAAGCAGAGATCACCTCTAAGTATGCGATATGAAACAGAGAATAGCTGGAGTCTTTTGAGTCTGTCTGTGTAGGACATGTGTTTAATGCCTAGGATCCTCTTCCTGAGGTTCTTCTGTGGCCTCTCTAGCTGTTGCAGGTGTCTAGTGAGGTACACACCAAATGGGGCATTATACTCAATGATTGATCTAATGAGGGAAGAGTAAAGAGAGATGATGGACTCCTTCTTCCTGGATGCAAAACCCTTGGTAATAATATATGCCACATAGAAGGACTTTCTGACCACAGTGGCAATGTGGTGGTCGAATGAGAGGTTGATGTCAACCTACATCCCCAGATCTCTGATAACCCCTTCAGTGTTCAGTGGGCTCCCATCTATGTGGTAATTAGTGGGAACTGAGTTTTTACGAAAGGGGATGATGACGCACTTTTTGGCATTAAGCTTAAGGTCATGGTTTCAAGTCATTGGTCTCAGTGAGGCCTTTCTGTAGGATGTCTACATCACTTGAGTTAATAATGACTCCCAGCTTGTAGTCATCTGCGAACTTGGTCAGCCAGAGTCCCTTTGTGTTGGCCTGGACTTCTGAGAAGTAGATGACGAACAGGAGAGGACCCAGGACCGATCCCTGTGGGACTCCACTTGTGACTGGTCGACAGTCTGACTTGGAGTTCGCTACATTTACACTGTGTGTTTTATGTGTGAGCCAATTTGCAACCCATCTAGTTTTATAGGGTTTGATGCCTAGTTTGGTGAGTTTACAATAATTCCTGAGTGACGAATGGTATCAAAGGCCTTTGCCAGATCAAGGTAGGCTGTATGCACTGCCTTACCTTCATCCACAGCCCTGGTGACTTACTCAAAGAAGGCAACCAAGTTGAGCAGGCATGATCTCCCTTTCACAAAGCCAAACTGCGTGGGGTCCAGAGTCTGGAGAATTCCTATATCTTTGTTAATCAGGTCCATGATGATGCACTCCATAGCTTTACATACCAGTCAATATCACAATATTGATCTGTGACTCATCCTACCATTTTACATATATTTCACAAACGTTTTTCTGCTGTTAATTTTTCATTTCAGTTCAAAAACCTTCCATTGCAAATTAAAATTTTGTTTACATTTAGGAAATGTTGGCTGATATCCACAGTCAAATTATGGATACATCTACCACTGGCTGAGGTGAAATTCCCTGAGAATCAATTGCTCAAAGGACAAGACACAGGAAGATTATTGTGATCATTGTTTTTCCATAGGAAATTACTGACTGTGTGATTTCTAAGTGAGTATCATCAGCCTCTCCCTTGTTTTGGGAGATTTCTCCCTTCCTTAAGTTGGTACAACCATGGAGTTGCTATATATGAATTCAGGGTATATGGGGAGTGCCCAATCTAGAATGTGCACTTAGGTATTGACTCATACAACCAAGCAGCACTACAGGGCAACATGCTAAAAGGTACCAAAAAAGGGGTGTGCAAATTACTGTTTAATGGGATGCAAATGAAGGATTGCTGTCTCATGAGTGGGTATGATTCAAATGAGGACCATGGAAAGCAGGCCATGATTCACAATCGTCAGGTGCAAAATGGTGAAGGCACTTGTATTTGAGTATAAAAGCAAAAAGCACAGCAACAGTTGTAGTATTTCAAGAGAAGAAATGCTGGGATCAGCAGTGACTATTGTATAGCAGCATTTATTTAGCATTGGTGGCAGTCTCTGAGGGGTGTGGCATGACCATATATGCACATGAAAGACTGATATTGCATCTGCTACTAGACCAGTAAATACTGGACTACGTTAGAGTGGGCAGAAATATTATATGGGAATTAGCTGACTTGTATGGCTAACAAACTGGAAATGGAGGAATTGCATGGACTTTACATACCTGTGGATATCACAGGTATGTACAGCTCTTACCATTCTATCTACAGGCACCTTCCAGAGATAAAACTGTGTACACACTGGATATCTCAAAGCCATCTAACAAGACATTCTTCAACATAATGCTGTCACATGTTGAAGAACACATTTATTTTCCCAACATGGCAGGGAAGAGATCTACCACCATGCATGGGCTTTATGATGTTATCAGCCTCTTTGAATGGCTGGGAGATAGAGATTGCACCAATGGGATAATAAAGGCCTCCCCAGCACCCATGGACACTATTACATCAGCAGGAAGAACTATCAGCAGCTGTCAGGCAGTGTACAACACATATGGGTTGATACCCTAGGTGTCTGTATGGCACCATGGTAGTGCCCATGAGTCCCACATATAGCATGCAAGTAATATATATATATATATATATATATATATATATATATATATATATATATATATATATATACATATATATTACCACTTCTTGTATGATGACATCACAGAGGGCCATCTAATAGGTAAGAGACAGCCCCATTGGGGCACCCAGATACTGGAAGCCACAGACAGTATGTAACCAAATCTAACCGCTCTATAATGTCTTTATTTCCACTGTATGTCCCTACTGTCTTATAGGTGAGGCAAGCCTTGCAGGGTACCCATTGGAGTCCTGATTGACAACACTTGCATGGAAGCTGCAAAGCATCACTAAACATCAATATAATTATATATACAACAAAACCAGGAATATTCTAGAGTGTGTGGTCTTTCTGCTGATGTCTCAGCTCTGCTGCCTAGGGATATGTAGGTGCACTCTACAATGACGCTGCCACTGCCTGTCCACTCTTCACAGCCCGCTGCATGCTTTGCTATATTATTATCAGGAAGCAGGTAGCCCAGACTTCATTGCTGGGATGCGCCACACTTGCAATCAGCAGCACATTATCCCCCAACAAAGACACTGATGGACAGTGCCCTTTGGCCATAGCACTTCCCCAGACATTACAGTGCACAATATATGACAGCATAAGCAAAGTGGCAGCATTAAGTACACTTGTATGGACCCTGACTAGTATACAGTAGCAGTGTAGTGTCATGCAGAACAACATAATAAGTGCAGTATGTTACAGAGACTGTACTGGGTAAGGCATGGTCAAGTCAGATTGTGCATCAGACATCTCCACATACACCACACAGCAAGAAGAGTGCTGTGGGTCACAGCCACAATCATTTACACAGGTACTTACGAACAGTCAGACACATGACTGTCTGCATAACCAGAGGGTATGGGTCTACAAGTCAGTGGAGACAGAGACTTGAGGCACACCAAGGGGGTCATAAGTGTCATAAATGAGTTACTTTGGTGAATGGGAGGGAGAGTTTCTATAGGCATCTGCAGTATAGGTACTATAATGGTGGACCCTGGGGAAGGCAGTATGTGCCTGAGCAGCGAGGACCCTACAATGAGTGGATCTAGGTGGTCTAGGTGATGTATAGGCTACAGACATGGAAGAACCAGGAAATGAGACATGCAAGGGGTACATAAATGAGGTGCACCACTCTGGAAGGCTTTGTGGTGTGGCCACCCATTACATGGGATGGAGTATGGTGATACTCCAACCATAGCTGGTGCTGCGACTCTGCAAAGTTGATCCTATGCAGCCATCATTGATAAGCACATGCACTGACCATGGCCAGCACTTGGGTATGACCTACTGAAGGTGCCACTGGCTAATGTCTTCATGGAGGTGGCTATGGATACAACATGTGCCACTACAGATTGCATGAGCCCAATCATGACATTGTCCCTAGACACCATTACTGGGAACATCTTCTAGGAAGTCATATCATGCTCATCATTTCCAGGCTGGTATGTATAGCCATGGACTGTGGTTGTATTACAGTTCGCTCATCTGTTGATTGACACCTAGAGCTGCTCACATATCTCAGTCAGGTGTGCTGTGACAGTGCCACTGTACTGAGTCACTGATAGCCCTCCATATGTGAGTATCTGCATTTCCGATGCCATGTACTGATGTATCACCAAAAGCCCAGTAGTAACAACAGCAATGATGTTGGTCAACATGGAGACCCCCCCCCCTTGAGAGGTAAGGTGACCCCCTATGCTATGCATCCTGTAGAGCAGCAGGTGCAATGGAGGCCACAGTGTTACCCTGGGGGAGTGGGTCTAGGCCACCCAGGAAAGAGACAGACAGACAATGTTAGTTTGTGCTAGACTGTGACTTGAGCAGTGTGCTGGCATTTCTGTCAGGCTGCTGTCCTTGCCCAGACTCTACAGGTATCATTGTAGCAGTGGTCTGTCCTGCAAATATTCAGTCCATGATGTCAGAATGACAGTGCCCTCACAAGCTGTGATGTCCTGTTGTGCTCATGTAAATGAAAGATGGATGGATGTTGGCAGTTATAAGGCACTTATCTGTGCTAGTTGTTCTCTAAGTCTGAAAATCTGATGTACCTTTGGCACATGTAGGCAGTGCTCATTATGTGCTGTATGAAGTCAGTCTTGGCATAATGTTTGTACAGCATATGCGATATGGTTATTAACCATATCTCATATGCTACACTACCACTACGCATATGCAATATGGTTATTAACTTGTTTAGTATGCATATGAGATATGTGCTCTGTGGCCATCGCAGGAACACACAGCTGTATGACAGTGCTGCTCCACAACTATGGCAGACTAAAGAAGAAAGTGGTAACAGTCCGGTTGTATTGGGCTGACAAACATCAGATATAATTGTAGATCTACAGATACATACCCTAGACAGCCTAGGCTGAGTGACAGGGAAGAGGTGGCAATTCTACTGCAGTGGTCTGCTGTCAGTGTGATGCAGTTTATAGTTGTACAGATACATAACCTACATAACCTCTAAGTGTAGGTGTACTATTGTTACCATGCCTACATTTCTGTCAGAAAAGGCTGTTCACAGATTAATATTCAAATGGATATGACACTGCTGCAGTATCCTTTTTCACAGTTTTATGAACCTTTGTGTATCTCCTATAGGCTATATTTTGTTGAATAAACTGAATCTGTGCTGCCAGAACGTGATTCTATCTGCCCAAATAAGTCTGCTACAACTGCTTCCTTTCCATGCATTTTTGGCACCTAACATGGTGGATTCACCATAAAAGATGTTAGCACATAGTAGTTTGCACTGTATATATGTTAATGATGTTAGATTCCACCAGTATTTATGAAATGCTATATTTAACTGAAGTACATCAGTAACATAAAGCATAAACATGTTCTGTCACACATCAGTGGCATGCCATGGTCACCGACTCATGCATGTAGTTTGTACCTGTATGTGTGACAGTAAGTACATCACAGTGCTAAGATGCACTAGGAGTGATTCACATTCTCACGAAAAGCATGATTCTCAGGCTGCCATTTTATACTGTTGCAGATTTGTGGCAATGGTTGCAGATGTTCCTGCCTCATGAAAGCACATACCTGGTGTATTAAGGATAGCAAAATCATGTTATTTCTTCTCTATTGCTTCCTGAGAGAGTGGCTGTTGTAAATGTATCCTGGTCCATTCGATAAGGCTGAAGCCTGGTATGATCTGACAGACCAGCTATATTGGGTAGCCGACATTCCCCTATCAATTAACAGTGTAGGCACTGGTGCAACGACCTCTACTGCCATCAGCATGTGGTGGAGGAAGCAGTTAATGGGGCAGTGACACAATAGCTTGTCATGTATGATATATTGATTTAGGAAGGGATCTTCTCATCTGGCATTCTCCAGGGTTCTGTTCTTAGACCCATAGTATTATCTTTTATAAATTATACTACTAGCTGTGATGATATGAGGGACTGCCATCTGTGTCAGGGAGAGTAGGGCAATATATGTGTATATATGCCAGCACAGCTAGCTGAAGTTTTGTAAAGAATTTTATGTCATTTGACTATCACACTGATTTGTGCAGATGCTTGTGTTAAAAGTGTATTTGTGAAGTTTCTTGTATTAAAAATGCATCAACAGTGAGTCCAGCAGGATAGAAAAGAGATACACATGTATGTCAGACAGCACTGTTATAAATGATTAAATGTATATGTTTTAACAGGTCTGTTTGCAGCCAGAGAAAAAAAAGTCTTGGAGAGCCAGAGCTAAGAATCTTACTGTATTGTCTTTAGGGGTGAACTAATTGCTACCCTGGAAGGGTGGACACTTTTGAAATTGTTTTATAGCTTTCAGATGCTGCAATAGATCTTAGCAAATCTAAGAGTGTGTATTGTACCAGAGTCAGGTGACCAGATGGAACTCTCACAGCAGGACTTTGTTCTTCAGAACCGGACAGGAAAGATCTCTCACAGATATCTCACACATTCACACATACATAGAGAGACATCATCTGGCTTTTGCTGTGGTAAGACGCTCAGCACACATCAGCCTGACTTGATTAGTAAGTAGTCAGGGAACAGTAATTCTTTAGTTAGTGAAGAATATTTAGTGAGAATAGTTTAGTATTGTTTTCTGCAACTGTGTAACTATCTAACTGTATTATTTTATATATCTCTGTGCTTGAAACTGTTTTGTTTAATATATTAAGTATTCCTTTGTTTTCTGTTTTATTATTTATTATTAAATATTGTAATACTTTTCAGTGTGGCTGGTCCTTTAGAGAATACTTTTGATATCTTGAGAGTGCTTATGCATATTTCAGTGACATTGTGGCCACTCCTGAAAGCCTTGCTGCTTTGATCACACTTTTCTATTTGTATTACTATTAATTTTATACAGTATAATTGGGTACCCTTTGTAAAAGCCCTAGAGTAGTATGACCTGGTGGCAACATGATTACCTCAGAGACTGGGCAAAAAAGGGCACAGCTAGTAAATCTGTGTCAGCTTTTCCCAGGCATGTATATGTATGTGTGGAAATCAAGTATTCAACTGTGTGTCAGCTACTGGGGAAGGAGACACAGAGCTCCAAAGTGGTCAGAGTGGAGTTGTGTGTAGGCCTGGAGAAAGAAATAGAGTCCAGCCCTAGGTCTGGAGCATGCTTTCTGTGTACTCTTATGGGAAATTGTGCTTGGTGCAGAGAACTGCATCTGAAAATAGTGTGTATATTCATCTTTGCTTAGTGACTGTCTCTCAACAGAGTCAGTGGTGAGGACTGAGTCTCCTTGGTTAGTATCCTGGAGTATGGACCACATCACACTAGCATTATACATCCTTCTTTAATTACACAATTACAATTACATAAACCAACCAATTTAAGATCTTGGGAAAGTGAGTGCTATTAAAAAGGTAGAGGCAAAAGCCTTCTTAGCAGTGATAACATTCAGTCTGGTCACAGTCTCTCAGTCATTGCTGTAATATGCTACAGTGCATACAAACCCTAAATTACATTTTTCTGTAATGTTTCACAAACAGCTTTTCATAACCTAGTGGAGACGTGGTGTCAGAGCACTTTCGTT
The DNA here is from genome assembly GCF_019279795.1 of Protopterus annectens. Taxonomy (NCBI): domain Eukaryota; kingdom Metazoa; phylum Chordata; order Ceratodontiformes; family Protopteridae; genus Protopterus; species Protopterus annectens. Next base: position 1,162,226,514 of record NC_056739.1, read on the forward strand.
TGACAAGACTTGAGTTCTCACGACATCAAGAAATTGTTGTCTGAGTTCATGTTTGTTTACATATTTACAGAAATATGAAGATGTCTTACAATAGACTGCAAGCCACTTTGTTTAGAAATATTAATGCTGATATGCAAATATTTCATATTGTCATAATTACTAGCAAACAGCTAGCTGTATATCTGGTATATAGCCCTTTAGATTGCCAGTGATAAGTATTGTTCTGTCTTCCACCATGAAGTTTTACACCATGCTTCTCGGTAGCACTCTTTCATAGGTTCATAGGTAGGTACTAGGCTATAGGCCCTAAGGCCTATACAAGCCTAGCCAAAAATGTACCCTGGCTTTCGCCACCCAAGAAAATTATTTTCCTGTGCCCCTGTCAAGCAGAACCACAGAAGTGATCCCCGGGGTGAATTTCCTATTACCCATCCAATCATCAAGATATTTCTTGAAGAGTGCTAATAAGGAGCTCTGTTTGACAAAGATAGGTAGTCTGTTCCAGAGTATGGGAAGTCTCTGGGACAGGAATCTATCCCTCCAGCATGTTCTGTTTATTGTGGTGACAAGATTTATGTCCCTAGAGCGTGTAGCTCAGAGGGATTGGGATTTCTTTAAGTGGAGCATGTCCAACAGCTCTGGGTTTGACATAGCTTTGTATGTTAGGCAGAGATTGCCTCTGAGTAGGTGATATGCGACGGAGTAAAGCTGGAGTTTTTTGAGACGGTCTGCGTAAGGCATCTGTTTGAGGCCAGTAATCCTCTTTGTGAGGTATTTTTGTGGCCTTTCCAGTTGTTGTAGATATCTTGTGAGGTACATACCAAAAGGGGCATTGTACTCTGTAATGGGTCTAATGAGTGATGAGTAGAGGGGAACAATGACCTCTTTTTTTCTGGATGAGAAACCTTTTGTGATGAGGTGTACCATGTAGAAGGATGTCCTGACCACTTTGGTGATGTGATTATCAAAGGAGAGACTACTATCCACCTGTGTCCCAAGGTCTCTTATTACACTACGTGGTAGTTCATGGGTACAGAATTTTTACCAAAGGGGATGACAATGCACTTTTTGGCATTGAGCTTGAGACCATGTCTTTGACACCAGACATCTGTCTCAGTGAGGCCCTTTTGTAGGATGTCCACATTGTTAGGAGTTTCAATTATGGCTCCTAGTTTGCAGTCATCTGTGAATTTAGTTAGCCAAAGACCTTCTGTGTTAGCCTGTACTTCAGAGAAGTAGATACCAAACAGGAGAGGACCCAGGACTGGACCCTGTGGTAGTCCACTTGTCACTGGTCTGAAGTCTGATTTGGAGTCTGCTACTTTCACAGTGTGGGTTCGTTCAGTAAGCCAGTTGGGAACCCATCTTGTGACATAGGGATTTATACCTAGTTTAGTGAGTTTATCTATAATTCCAGAGTGGGGGATGGTGTCGAACGCCTTGGCAAGATCTAGATAGGCTGTGTGAACCACCTTACTCTCATCTATGGTTTTGGTGACTACTTCAAAGAAGTCTATTAGGTTTAGGAGACATGATCTGCCTTTTACAAACCCAAACTGTGTGGGGTCCAGGGTTTGGAGATCTCCAATGTCTTTGTTTATGAGTTCCATGATGATACGTTCCATGGCCTTGCAGACAAGGCTCGTCAGGCTAATGGGGTGGTAGTTCCCGGGGTCTGTTGTGGCCCCCCCCCTTTGTGGAGTGGGATAACTGTCACGGTGCGCCATTCAATGGGCACAAAGCTTGAAGTGAGGCAATGATTGAACATGGTACTTAGGTGGGGTGTCAGTTCATTCTGTAGTTCATGAAGAAGGCAGCCTGGGATGTTGTCAAGTCCCATGGATGCTGTGTTCTTGGCTTTAGAGAGTAAAGTTTTTACCTGTGCAGCCGTGATTACAGGAACTTTGCATTCTTCCGGTATAAAGATGGGCCCTTTAGGGGGTGAGGGGGGGTAAAGTTAGCACCTATCTGCTAGGATGTCGGCAATATCAGTTGGTTCTGTATATTTAGTGTTATTGTGCTGTAACTCAGAGCAGATCGGAGTGTTGCCATTGAGATTTTTGACATAGCTATAGAATGCTTTGTGGTTGTCTTTAGAATCAGTGTCAATTTTGTTTTCATAACTAGCTTTGGAGGATTTTATGAGGGATCTCAGCTTCTTACTGAGGCTGACCAGGGAGTTCCTCCAATCGTGGGATTTTACTCTTTTTTGCAACAGTTTCTTTCTTCTGTTGTAGAGTTTGTTTATGGCAGAAGACCACCAGATTGGCTTCCTTTTTTTGGAGGATAGCATCTTGGTTCTGTTAAGGATAGCATGATCCATGCACTCGTGTAAGTGCTTATAAAGGGCATTTGTGTAGGATTCAGCAGTCATACCTCTATTGTCCATCTGCATGGGTGTCATGAAGTTTGCCACTTCTGTCTTAAGAAACGTGAAGTTGGCTTTGGAGAAATTTTTTACGGTTGTTTTCCTAATGGGGGGTGGGAGCGGGATGTGGATGTCTAGGGTGATTAGCTTGTGGTTGGATCTGACCAATGAGGAGCTGACCTATGGTGTGGAACACCGGTCACCCATGTTGGTGATGACCAGGTCTAGGATATTGCTGCCTCTGGTGGGGGTGTGGATAAGTTGACCCAAAGCATTGGAATTGATGATTTCCAGAAAACATTGAGCAAAAGAGTTGGTACATGAGTAGTTTTCCCAGTTAATGGTAGGGTAGTTGAAATCACCCATTATTAGAGTGTTGGGTTGTACTTTAATATTTTCCAGTGTATCACGAAAAGAGGAGTGGGAATCCTGGGGCATGGTGGGGGGTCTGTAGCAAGCTACAATCTGGATTGCGGTTTTGCCCAGAGTTAGATGAACTTGGATAATCTCAAATGCATTATGCTGAGCAACTAGCTTGGAGGTGTGGATATCCTTAATGAATATGGACACGCCTCCACCTTTAGTGTTTCGGTCCGGGTTTGGTGGCCGAAAGGTGTGGCATGAATTATAACCTGGTAATGCAGGGGTGCTCTCTGGAGCTTTGAACCAGGTCTCTGTCACTGCACAGATGTCAATGTTCTCCATTTTAAGGAGTGCCTCGAGTGAGTGCATTTTGTGGTTTAGACTTCTAGCACTGAGTAGCATTACCCTCAGATTTTGCTTGCTTGTACCTGTTATGGTGGTGAATTTGTCATTTGAACCTTGCCTAAAAAAGGCACTATAGGGGTGGCAAGAGCCTTTGCCAGTATCCGGAATCCCAAGGGTGACAGGTGCAGGCCATCTCTGGCAAAGCAGCTTGGTCTGTCAATCATGTCATCCCAGGCAGACAGATACTGGATTCCCTTAGAATGACACCAGAAGTTTAGCCAATTGTTAAAGTCAATCATTTTGTCCTTGTACTGTGGTGTCATTCTGGGTGATGGCAGGATGCTACTCAGGGCTAAGGTCATACCGGCCTGGGCTACAAGATCAGAGAGCTCCTCCATGTCTCTTTTCATGTAGTCCAGGGAGGTACGTCTCAGGTCATTCACACTAACATGGACAATGACCGAGTCATATTTGTACGTGTTGTGGAGTGACCTGAGTGCATGCGTTATGTGGTGGATCCCGGCACCTGACAGGCAGCTGACAGTAACTTTTTCCTTGTTTAGCCTGGTGAGTGGAATATCAGTGTGCCTGACTATAGAGTCACCTATGACTAGAGTGTTGGGTACGTTATGCCTTATGGGCTGTAGTTGAGTGGCACACTAAGTATGTGGGCTATGTGTCATTTGGGTTGTGTTGGGGGGTGGAGGTTGCTTGCATTTCTGCCTTGGAGGTCTCTGTTGTTTGGGCAGATTAGTACTGAGAGCCTCCACGAATGTAGGTGTGTGTTTTGTGGTTCTGTGTGTGTGTATGTTTTGGTGGTGTAGGTTTTGAGGGACTATGTGATGAGTGTGGTGCAGTGCAAGTGTTTACCTTCTCCTCTTGACTGTCTAGGCCAGTCTTTGGTAAAGAGAGCTTTGCTTCCAGTTTGGCTATATAAGTGCATCTCTCACAGGTCGTAGTGTTGGGTGGTAGGAGGAGGGGGTTGTCTGTGTACATGAGGCAACTGCTGCATTGTCCCAAGATGCCCAGATTCATCAGGTAGACAGGAGAAAACACCGGGAGCTGACCTTTAGACATGCCTGAATAGGTGCTTATTTATTAAGTACTAAAAACTGTTTTCCTCTAGACAAGTGAGGAAAGTTGAGTGCTGTAGCAATTTGTAACTTATTTAGTGCTTACAATGTGTTCTGGACAAGTGCTGAGATCAAAGAAACAGATGAGTGCTAAAACTAAAAAGCTGGCTAGTTGCAAGGGAAATTTTGAAAAACAGACTTTATGGTGCCAGGAATAGTTTAACCCCAGTTAAGTGGGGGGGGGGGGGGCTTAGGAGCTCACAAACAGTCCTGGACACAGCAAATCTGTATCTGACCTGCCACAGGAAAGGGGGGAAGCAAGCTTAGAATTTTTTTTCCAGTAAAGTGGAAATGAAGAAAGCTGAAACAGAAGTTAATTCAACGTTAAGAATCTGAGTGGGTTGGCCTTCACAAATGTTCTCTATTAGATTGAGTGAACTAATGACACTAGACTGGGAGGAGTGTCACAGATCAAATATACAGTATGGGCGGGCAACTGCAAGGCCACCAAGTATAAGAACACACAACACTAGGGTGGGTGGGTGTGAAAAAATTACAGTTCCTAGCTGTAGTCACTAAATGAAAGTTTTAAACAGATCAAGGAGCAGACTCGAAAATGCTTTTAACAGACAAAAATGCACAGAAAAGTTTGGATAGAGCACTCACAAACAGAAAATACAACTGTCAGTATGAAAAAGCAGTTTACAGTTAAGTAATGTTAAAACAGTTTAAAACAGTACATAAATGCAGTTAAACAATAAAAAAGCTTTATAACAGTGCAAAAATATAGTAGATCAACTGTATAGCACAATTATAAGCGTTTCAGAAGTGCAATTCAGTGAAATAAGTGTAAGAAATAACTTAGCTTGCTCTTGGAATCTTAAGGAATTTCCACTTATGCAATGCAATCCAGAGCCTGACAATACAAGCAGAACCTTTATAAGACACAGGGTTTATATAGCAGTAAGAATGGAAGAGTTGGAAGATCAGATTACTACTCAGCCCCTGCTATTACCCAATCACTTGTACTACAGAAGGTCAGGAAGCCTTGTTAGTCTCAATACTAATGAAGACAATCAGCAGAAAATGGCTGCCAGAAACACAAACAAAACTTCCAGCCTACACAACAGGCCTCTATCAAGATCATGCCACCTGAGCAGAACACAGAAACCACCTTTAATAGCATAGAAAGAACACCCACAAAGAGAAAATCCAAGTCTCAGTATAAAAAAGCAGTTTACAATTTAGTAATTTAAATAAAAAGAGCAATGATAGTAATGCACACTATTACAGTTCCTAGCTGTAGCCACTAAATGAAAGTTTTAAACAGATCAAGGAGCAGACTCGAGAATGCTTTTAACAGACAAAAATGCACAGAAAAGTCGGATAGAGCACTCACAAACAGAAAATACAACTCTCAGTATGAAAAAGCAGTTTACAGTTAAGTAATGTTAAAACAGTTTAAAACAGTACATAAATTCAGTGAAACAATAAAGAAAAGCTTTATAACAGTGCAAAAATATAGTAGATCAACTGTATAGCACAATTATAAGTGTTTCAGAAGTGCAATTCAGTGAAATAAGTGTAAGAAATAACTTAGCCTTCTCTTGGAATCTTAAGGAATTTCCACTTATGCAATGCATTCCAGAGCCTGACAATATAAAGTATGCACAAAAATCTGAGTAGCAAGTTGAGAGTGATTAATATCTCCACTGCAGATCATACTAGATTATCAGGTTTAGTGTCATTTTATTACTTACAACTTGCCCTTTCTTAAGATGCAGCACCATTTTGTTACTTTCACATGTCCTTTCTTATGCTGCCTATTATTAATTGGTAAGTCACTTAGCCCAGAAAGTTATCCTAGGAAAGAAAATGACAGGGCAGCTATGGGTGTTAAGCAGAAGTATACAAAAACGTGCCCTAGGTGTGAATGAGTTAATTAAAACTAACATTGAAAATATGTAAATATATTTTTCTTGTAAATAGTAACTAACAGCTAATAAATAATAAGTTTGTTACTCAGATTATTTGGTTACATAGTTAACATAGTTGTCAATATTACATTTATGAGAACATGACTTGTGGTTCTGTAGAAATGTCTATGCATTTATATCTGTTCAATAGTTTGTTTCTTTCATTCTGTGATACTGTCATTACTTGTGAGAGGCATTTGTTCCTAGCTTATGGCTGAATAGAGACCAAGGAGCAGCCTCCCTACCAGTTTAACAATAAATAAATAAATGAAAAAAAAGCAGATATAGTCGGGGGATATGAAGAAGGGAATTAACCACTAAGAAAGACAGCAGGGAGAGAAGGGGTTAGCAGTGACAAGCAGATAGGCATAGTTTAAGAGATGGATATGGGAAGTTTCCTTAGTCTTTCGACTTTTCCTGGTTAGGGGTCGCCACAGTGGAACTCCGGTCCGGTAATGATTGGCAGTGGATTTTTACAGTGCTGAGTTGCCAACACGATGCCCAACCTTCAAAGAAGGCACACTCATTCACGCACGCATCTGCTTGCATGTCTTTAAACGTCATGACGTGGGGAGGACATGCAGATGAGTGACGTCTAAAGATATGCAGGTAGGTTCCTTATTATCTTTAATTATATTTTACAACTCAGGTACATTTTGCCACAATACAAACTGTGGAAAAGAAGAACTTGCAGAGAAGAAAGGTGATAGCCATACAAAATTTAAACTAAGCCAATATAAAACCCAAACTCAGCTCTGCAGCCAGACGGGAAAAGTAAGGACTGTGTCCCAGTCAGCTTGGGTTCATCTAAGGGCTTGGGCATTAGATGAAGTAGCCCGACATGTGGGTGTGTGACACTGACACTCCCATCCTTGGACTAGGAGGAGCTGATTCTGTCCCAACAAAAAACACACTCTTGGGGGAAAGGATGTGCTATATATGCACATTGACTCAGGGAATTAAGCCCAGCTAAAGAGCAACATTTCCCAACTCAAGGCCTCATCCAGTGTATGAGAAAAGGGAGGAATGAATGGTTTTATTAGGGGAAATCAAACTTGATGATCGCAGCAAGATGGAGAACCAAGATAGGGAGCCAAAAAGTCAAGACAGCAAAACAAAGAAATGTAAGTCATATGATATTTAAAAGAAGATATAACTACTTAACTAAATAGGGAACTTACTCATATTTAATGTTCTTTATAGTAATGAAAACTCTCAGAACAAAGAGTTATTTTTATCAAACATCTTTATTAAACCTGATATATTTTTTAAACAACATGGGTGGACATGCAGCAATAGAAAAGAAAACAAATTATAACGTCCTTTCCATTATTACCGTCGTGCAGTGTACACGTTTTCTTTTTAACAATTTTCATTCACTCTGACAGTACATAAATTGCTCGGTTCCTGCCTTCCCTTAAATTTCACTCCTCCTTTTGAACATAATTCTGTATGTATTACTCACACAAATTCCGTTTATTTCTATGTAATTTACTCCTTCCCTTTTCTAGCAATCCCACCTGCAGTTTTTTTTTATAACCTTTACAATACTCAATACTTCATTTACATCATCATCATCATCTTCTTTTGGCTGTTCCGTTAGGGGTCACCACAGCAGATCATCTGTTTCCATTTCTTCCTGTCCTCTGCATCTTGCTCTGTCACACCAACCACCTGCATGTCCTCTCTCACCACATCCATAAACCTTATCTTAGGCCATCCTCTTTTCCTGTTATCTGGTAGCTACATCCTTAGCATCTTTTTCCCAATATACTCAGCATCCCTCCTCAGCACATGTCCAAACCAACGTAATCTTGCCTCTCTGGCTTGGTCTCCAAACCTTCCAACCTGGGCTGACCCTCTAATATACTTATTCCTAATCCTGTCCACCCTCATCACACCCAGTGCAAATCTTAACATATTTAACTCTGCCACATCCAGCTCTAACTCCTGCCTTTTTGCCAATGCCACTGTCTCCAACCCATATAACATAGCTGGTCTCACTACCCTCTTGTAGACCTTCCCTTCTACTCTTACTGATACTCGTCTGTCACAAATCACTCCTGACACTCTTCTCCACCCAATCCATTCAGCCTGTACTCTCTTCTTCACCTCTCTTCCACACTCACCATTACTCTGAGCTATTGATCCCAAGTATTTAAGCTCATCCACCTTTGCCACCTCTACTCCTTGCATCCTCACCATTCCTCTATCCTCCCTCTCATTCACACACATATATTCTGTCTTAGTCCTGCTGACCTTCATTCCTCTTCTCTCTAGAGCATATCTCCATCTCTCCAGGGTCTCCTCCACCTGTTCCTTACTCTCACTACAGATCACAATGTCATCTGCAAACATCATAATCCACGGGGACTCCTGTCTGATCTTGTCTGTCAACCTGTCCATCACCGTTGCAAATAAAAAAGGGCTCAGAGCTGATCCTTGATGTAATCCCACCCCCACCTCCACCTTAAACGCATCTGTCACTCCCAGCACAGACCTCACCGCTGTCACACTACCCTCGTACATATCCTGTACCACTCTTACATACTTCTCTGACACTTCCAACTTCCTCATACAATACCACAACTCTTCTCTAGGCACCCTGTCATATGCTTTCTCTAAGTCTACAAAAACACAATGCAACTCCTTCTGACCTTCTCTGTACTTGTCCATCAACACTCTCAGAGCAAACATCGCATCTGTACTGCTCTTTCCCGGCATGAAACCATACTGCTGATCACTAATCATCACGTCCCTTCTTAACCTAGCTTCCACTCCTCTGTCCCATAACTTCATGCTGTGAGTGATCAATTTAATCCCTCTGTAGTTACTACAGCTCTGCACATCACCCTTATTCTTAAAAATCGGTACCAAAACACTTTTTCTCCATTTCTCAGGCATCCTCTCACTTTCCAAGATTTCATTAAACAATCTGGTTAGAAACTCCACTGCCATTTCACCTAAACACCTCCATGCTTCCACAGGTATGTCATCTGGACCAACAGCCTTTCCATTCTTCATCCTCTTCATACTTCATTTACATACAGTTTAAAATTTGATTTCCATTTTTTTGGCAGCCAATAGCATTAAGCTTAGTAAAGCTTTACTATGTCTAGGCAATTCAGATCCTATATCTCAGCTCAAAAGAATAATTTCCTATTTCCTTAGTTATAATCACTTGCTCCTCAACATCTCTGACAAAGTTCTCTGTGATTAATTTTTGAAATATGCCAGCTTTGTTACATTCCCAAAAACATGTTCCCAGTCACCCTTCTTTTTCCCTTCACACCTTCAGCATTTGCTATCTACCCAAGGAAAATTTGTCTTAAGTCTGTTTGGGGTTTAAAAATATCTACTTATATATACAGAGTTGCATGCAAAAAGTGATAAACCTTCTGGACTATGTTACATACTAGTAAGAGGGGTCCCCTTCAAAGTATTGAAATTGCACAACATCCAGCCTCTGATCATTGGGGACCAGAGGATCAAAATTCTGCAATATTGACCCCCCCCCCAAAAAAAAACTAAAATGTGAATACTTCTTATTTCAGATTTTTGCAGGGGGGCAAGCCTCCATGTGCCCCCTTCCCTCCACGTGGGGGACTGTGCCCCTCACACCCCCTGCTACTTAAATATACTAACTCCGAGATCGCACTACAGTGAACAGAATGGTAAATTTCTCTTTCCACACTGTACGGCGATCTCCATTCACAGAGTTTGATATTGCAGAATTTTGATTCTCTGGTCCTCAATAATCAGAGGTTTATTCTGCAATTTTGATACTTTGAAGGGGACCCTCTAAGAGATACAGATGTCCTCCTACTTTTCCTTTGTAAGCTGACTTACCAGTTTCTTCTCCCAATCTTTTCCAAACTCTTTTGATTGATTCTTATAGTTACCTTTCAACATCTTATATAACCTACTAATTATCCATTTTATCAGCAGCTCCTGTTCTAGATTTAACAAAAATCTCAACCAGAGCTGGTCTTTCACTTAGCTCCCCATCTCTTTCTCTTTGCTTATGCTCTGTTATCAATCCCTCATAGAGAAGGCAGTCTCCAGCCTGCACCCCAAACTTCTTCTTGGCCTCCTCTCACTCTGTTACCTTTTCCTGCCTACTTATGTATTCCCAATACCTTAGTTCCTTTGCTAATTTTCTCCAGTAAATTCCAACCCCATCTTGCCTATTTTTCTATATCCCTATTTGCAGCCATCTCTGTTGGAAAAATCTTTCTCCATTTCAGTGCTGGTTAGTTTTTTGAATACCTTATAAATATAATATACTGTATGGTTGTTTTTAATCTCCTTAACAGTCTGCATCCAAAATCCTACTATCCCTTTATTTTTTATTTCTTGAATGCACCCCACCTCGTTTCAACACCATTACTTTCCACTTTGATTTATAACTGCCTGCTTTGAGTTATGTATATGATCCTTAAATGTATTGGTCTGAAGTATACATTCAAATGAGGTAATCTTAAACCACCTTGTTCTACAGGAAGAATCAACTTATCCCTTTAACTCTTGCCCTCTTTTCCTTCTAACTCTTTATTAATTTCCATCCACATCTTATCCTCTGATTGCTAAAAATATGTCTCACCTGCATATAAAAGTAAAGGACTTAAAATACCTTCGTGCTTGTATCTCACTATCTGTATCCATAATTAAGAGCATCCAGCTTCTCAGATTTTGATTATCTTTTGTCTAGCCTCATCCCACATATCCCAAGGTGCCGTAACATAATCCCTTTTAATCCACACACCTAAATATTTATCATGACCTCACAGACTTGGGTATTGCTGAACCAGTTCCTGTGTGTGTGCATAATTTACTATAGCCTTTGTTTTATCTTCATTTAAATTATATTCCAAAAAAGACATAAAGCTATCACAAAATTTTCCATGTTACCAAAATGTCCTTTTCTGGATTTTTCAAATACGAAATAATATCATCTGCAAATAAAGTTAACTTTTCTTGATTACCATACCAGTTGTATCCCTCCTTTGTGAGGCCTTATTTTCTTTGCTAATGAATGTAAACATAAAGCAAATAACAAAGGAGAGAGCGAGAACACCCCTGTCTCGTTCCTCTGTTCATACAGAGCTTGTCAGAGAGAAACCTTCCTACCTTCATTCTTGCCTCCCACCCATCACGCATCCTCCTTATTATCTCTAATTCTGTTAGGAGTATAAATGCTACCATTGTCCTACTCATAAAAACCCACAACACAACAAACACAAAGTACAACTACTAGCATTGGTAAAACCACCTGAAACAATCACTTCCAGCCAAATACAAAATACAACTATTGGCACAGCTGATATCACCCATGACATCAAACACAAAGCACAACTACTGACATAACTAAAATCACATTACCACCCAACACAAGCACAACTACAGGCACAGCTGAAATCATCCCTGTAATCCAAATACAAAGCACAACTACAGGCACAGCTGAAACAACCCCTGCCACCCAGCACAAGCACGACTACTGGCTCACCTGTATATCTATGCAAATGCATAAGTCTATGAATACTGACTGTACTAGACTGAGTCACAATGGATACACAGTTGTACAGGGTGCAGGAGTTCATTCACTCACAAATGTGGCTGTATTTTAAATAATGATATACACCATACAAATTTCTGAACAAAACAAAGTGCAGTTGATGTATTGTTTTATTACTTGTACTACACACCATTTACTAATTTGGGATATTAGCTCAAAATGAAACTACAAAATAGATGACGTAAATAAATGTCATACAAAAGAAAATTAAATTAGAGGAAAACACCAGAAAAATAAATAATCTTTGTAAAGCTGTACCTTCCAATTAGTAGAAGTGCACCTTGCTGAAAAAGGACAGCATTTTATATAAAAGAAGTTTGCTAACTCTTTCTGATATCATTAATGTAGGCACCTTTTTTATAAGGATGATGTATGCTGAGGAAGAGGTTTTTCCTCTTTAGCCACTTAGAGCACATCATTCACCATGTATGTGATGACACCTTTGTTGTCCTTACTAACAATGCTTTATTGTCCAGTGACAGATTTCTGTGTGACTTTATGTAAAGGCTACATTGGCACAAAGTAAACAACTGAAGCTATGAAAACCATTGCAATCACTGAAGCAAAACACAGCTGAAGCCAAAATACAGGTTACAGTGTGCTTTTCTGCATAATGTCAATTATTGTTGACTCTAAAGACAACCACAAAGCATTCTATAGCTATGTCAAGAATCTCAATGGCAACACTCAGATCTGCTCTGAGTTACAGCACAATGGCACTAAATATACAGAACCAAATGATATTGCCAACATCCTGGCAGATTGGTTCAGTGCTGACTCTATACCGGAAGAATGCAAAGTTCCTGTAATCACGGCTGCACAGGTAAAAAACACACTCTCCAAAGCCAAGAACACAGCATCCATGGGACCTGACAATATCCCAGGCTGCGTTCTACATGAACTACAGAATGAACTGGCACCCTACCTAAGTACCATGTTCAATCATAGCCTCACCTCAGGCTTTGTGTCCACTGAATGGCGCACCGCGATGGTTATCCCACTCCACAAAGGGTGAGCCATGACGGACCCCGGGAACTACCGCCCCATTAGCCTGACGAGCCTGGTCTGCAAGGCCATGGAACTTATCATCATGGAACTCATAAACAAAGACATTGGTAATCTCCAAACTCTGGACCCTACCCAGTTCGGATTTGTAAAAGGCAGATCATGTCTCCTAAACCTGATTGACTTCTTTGAAACAGTCACCAAAGCCATAGATGAGGGTAAGGTGGTTCACACAGCTTATCTAGAGCTCGCCAAGGCTTTCGACACCATCCCCCACTCTGGAATTATAGATAAGCTCACTAAACTAGGTATAAATCCCTATGTCACAAGATGGGTTGCTAACTGGTTCATGGACAGAACCCACACTGTGAAAGTAGCAGACTCCAAATCCGAGTTCAGACCAGTGACAAGTGGAGTACAACAGGGTTCAGTCCTGGGTCCTCTCCTGTTTGGTATCTACTTCTCTGAAGTACAGGCTAACTCAGAAGGTCTTTGGCTAATAAAGTTTGCAGATGACTGCAAACTAGGAGCCATAATCAAAACTCCTAACGATGTGGACATACTGAGACAGATACCTGGTGTCAAAGCCATGGCCTGAAGCTCAATGCCAAAAAGTGTATTGTCATTCCCTTTGGTAAAAACTCTGTACCCATGAACTACCACATAGCTGGTAGTCTACTTAATGCTGAAAATGTGATAAGAGACCTTGGGACACAGGTGGACAGTAGTCTCTCCTTTGATAATCACATCGTCACAGTGGTCAGGAAATCCTTCTACGTGGCTCACCTCATCACAAAAGGTTTCTTATCCAGAAAAAAAGAGGTAATTGTTCCCCTATACTCATCACTCATTAGACCCATTATAGAGTACAACACCCCTTTTGGTATGTACCTCACAAGACATCTACAACAACTGGAAAGGCCACAGAAATACCTCATAAAGAGGATTACTGGCCTCAAACAGATGCCCTACGCAGACCGTCTCAAAAAACTCCAGCTTTACTCTGTCACATATCGCCTACTCAGAGGTGATCTCTGCCTAACATACAAAGCTATGTCAAACCCAGAGCTGTTGGACATGCTCCATTTAAAGAAATCCCAATCCCTCCGAGCTACACGCTCTAGGGACCTAAACCTTGTCACCACAATAAACAGAACATGCTGGAGGGATAGATTCCTGTCCCAGAGACTTCCCATACTCTGGAACAGACTACCTATCTATGTCAAACAGAGCTCCTCATTAGCACGCTTCAAGAAAAATATTGATGATTGGATGGGAGATAGGAAATTCACCCCGGGGATCACTTCTGTGGCTCTGCTCAACAGGGGCACAGGAAAATAATTTTCTTGGGTGACGAAAGCCAGGGTACCTTTTTGGCTAGGCTTATATAGGCCCTAGGGCCAATAGCCTAGTACCTACCTATGAACCTATGAATATTATGCAACATTAACTGCTACTTGGCATATTGATTCTACCCAAAATAGTCAGTACAATGTCTAGTTTTAACTTGGTCTGCAGGGTTAGTTTCCAGTATATCTCTTACTTTTGTTGTTCAAGAATTCTGGATAAAGGTAAAAATAATTGGGGTACAAAGGCTCAAATCAGGGACATTGTTTAAATATTACTTTAATTCAATTAAAAAGTTAATAGAGCAACAGAATGTATTCTGAATGCATTTTCTGAGCATGAATATTTATTAAACTCCATTGCCTGGCATTATTGATTGAATATAATCCTGTGTGATTTATCAGAAAATCAAAAATTGTATGCAGTGCAGGGCAAAACCATGGGCATTCTGCAAAACCAGTAACAGATGAGAAGGTTTGTCTCCTGTTCCTCTACAACTATGGGAAGAGAGATGACAGCCAGCCTTTATGAATTTTGAAGACTCTTGAGGTTCTAACTTAGATGCTCTCAAGAATAGAACCTTACAAATAATAAACATATATAAGCTGATTGCTTAGACTATGAAATAACCTTCACTTACAGTTATACCATTTTTATTTCTCTACTGAGCAGAAATATTCATTTAAGTGTTATTTGTAATGAAGTGGAATGTTTAAAAATTAAGGGCTCCTTTGTATTTTACAGGCAAGTCATAGCTTGAATATTTATTTTGGAGTGCTCCTCTTTGATTATTTCACTGTGGTTGACTACTCTCTTATTTGAAATAGCACTATTTAGGGCTTGATTTCTTCATAATTCTTATTTATACAAAGATCTAATTGTACTAACCTCTTTGAATTTGTAACAGCTGTATATAAGTGCATTTCACTTAATTCAAATCAGATCTGTTTGTTGATGTGGAATAATGTATGCTTGGCTAAACAAAACCATTACCCTATATTTTGCTCAGTGGAGATCCTGCCTCATAGCTTTCCCAAGCTTCTTCATTATGCAGACGCATACAATTTTATTCAGAAATTATGTAGGCTGCTTCACTTCAGTGGAATGGGCTAGTTCAATGGATATTTTGCACTTTAAAAGCAACAGCTATTTGTTGTGAATTGAACATGCTCTCATCTTCTCAACATAGGTTAAAACAAATTCAGTTCATCTTAAGCTGTAAGTGTTAACCCATGATGCATCTCATAATTGTTTTGGTACTGCTTTAGCTCGGAAGATTACTGTTTAAAAAGCTCATCTGGTTCAGGCTATGCAGCGTTATGAGTTTCATTCTGAGTCTTGGGTTTGATTCTCCTAATTTCCACTTGAAAACTTTGTGACTCTAATCAATTTCTTAGTGCTCACAAGTCACTCCTGAAATGGGACACTTGTGTGCACTAAGCTTAGCTGTTAGTGAAAAAAATACCACATTTAGTCAAATTATTTATTTATTTGCATTTGTTTACCGGGATGGTCCACTGGGCCATAGCGAGCCCATTTTTAGTGGACTCCCAGGGAGAAAAGCTCTACATAAAACTAACATACAATAGAATCTACTGAGTAGCAGTTTGATAAAGAAAGTCATAGCTAACTATTACATTCTTTAGAGAATTCTCATTAACAAACACAGCAAAAGCTAACTACATTAATTGCAGTATGGTAAAAGCTATGCAGTCACAGTTGAATAAGGGTAGAGGCTAGTTATTAGCAACTACTTTAGTTACAGTATAAAATAAGAGATTGTGTTGAATGATCTGTAAGATCATTCAATCAAATAAGCAGGATGGCCTAATGGTGATAGCGGTTCATGTTTTGCAATCCTGCCTTACCAGGAAATTGTGCCTGCCATGCATACAGGACCACTATGTGGTATGGGGGCGAGTCCATGTTTATTAGGAACCCTATTGCCTGCCATGTATGCGGGATCACTGGGAGGTATGGGAGCATGTCCATGTTTATTAGGAACCCTATTGTCTTCTATCAAAGTCAGTTTCAATACTCAGCAGGTAACACACTCACCTTTGATGTGGGGGACATTATAGGGTTGCAGCTGCATCAACACTAAGTACTTAAAGTCAGTATCAGTGGCTCAACAGGCAGTGCTCACCTTAGATTGAGGGTTGTGCTACTTACCTTAGACTGAGGGTTGTGGTTTCATCCTGATACTAGGTACTTAATTCATTTTCACTACACATCCTTCAGTGCAGCATCATTCCCTGCCTAGACCTCCTAGGATCCCAACTGCACCCTTATACACTTTTACAGAGGAATCACCAAAATTTGCAGACCTGGGGATGTAAGGTCACAGAGGCCTGCTTCACATTATTATGTGAAGTAGGTCACAGCAGCCTGCCTCACATAATTATGTTTTCACTATAGATGATTTAATTGTTAAACACAGTGACACCACACTCACATGACCAGATAAGGAGAGGGCAGTGATCAGTTTGTTTCTCTGTTGTGTATGATTAAGAACAATACCACAGCCTTTGGACCATTCACTATTCTAAATGTGAGTAAGACTCTGTTGCACATGTGGGTATGAATAATCTTCGGTACTGTCTTGGTGTTTGGACATTGTACCCTAAATGAGATGCATCAGCACACAACTGAGCTTGCCAACTATCTCTGAGGATTGTAAATCAGTGGTGTTAAGCATAGCCTTCCCTCGCTAAGAACAATGCCTATGGTCAAAGACAAAATAATTGGCTTCGCTGGTTAATTTTACTGATATCAGTCTAGGGGATCGTATATTTATCTGCGTGGGACAAGATAATCAGAAGGCCCTCCTGCTTTGCAAGGGACAGTTTTCTCCTCTCATTGCATACTTTTGGCATAGTGGCTAGAACTTTTTCTTCCCCTGTAGTGCCTTCATTTAAGTCATATCACTTAACCTGCCGACTTTCAAAATAGATAAAAGGCTATTGAAAAGTGGGTACATAGGCCAAACATCTGGACTACTAATCAGCATGCAATTTGAATACTGAATAGCACATAACTCTTCCTACCTCAAGCAGGATTATGGGAAACTACTCAGAAACACAAGTTTAAAACTTGTGAATAACAAAATATCATATCACTTAACCTCTTAGCTCAATAAATATTGCCAAAGCCATAAATAATGGTGGGGACAAAAACCCCAAAATCGGGACAGATTTCAAATGTTTCTCTTATAAACTTAGAAAGGAGTTATATTATTTTGCATTTTCTGAAGGCTATAAAGCCTGAAATTCAAATTTGTGTCATTATTTAGTGACTTCATTTGTCAGTGTTTGCCTGAAAACCCCACATTTTAGTACTAGCAGATCAAAATAATAGACATAAATCTGAACATTTTGTGACAATCTGGACATTTGAGAGCTATACAAAATGTAACCATATTATGAACAACACAGTGTAAAAGCTGAATATTTTGGTAAAAGATAATGCAAAACTCTGCCTTGCAAAGTCTTTTATTTTTACTTTTAAAAAAGGGAGATGTAAAATGTGGGTCTTCTTTCTCTAAATTCTTGGCACAACTAATGGGTTAGCCATGTAGTCTGGTTTCTTGCATACTAAACAACTTTACAATTATATGTGATGGCTGGTGAAATTGAGGAATTGAGAAAATCATGTAAAACGATAAATCAAGCCCTTAAATAGGTTTATACCTCCACAAATAGATGCACCGTGCAAAGAGGTAAAACAGGAACACCACCAAACAAAGGCAGCTGAATAAAAATACAACCAGCCGCAGATCCAAGAAGTTTATTGCACCAAAATTATCTTCACAGAAATTCTCTCTGACGTCTCGGCTGAAAAGCCTTCAAAGTGGTAAAACAGTCCTGAAAACTGATACAGACCTCAGATCAGTTGAAGAGTAATACCCTATGCATACCAATGTCTTGCTCAATTTCTCAACGTATGCTCTCATACTAGATTAAGTTACAGCAGCACTCTCCAAAATGAAAAAAATATAGTTTCATGGGTCCTGACAAATTTTCAGGCTGTCTGCTTGCAAGAATCAACCAACACACTCATCCTAAAATCTTCTAAATCTTTCTAGCCTTGGCCTCTCCAAACACTATGTGCATGAAGCTTGAAGAACTATCAGTGTGTCAAAACAAAGGTGGCATCATGATACATCCTGGTAACTATAGGCTTATTAGCCTTAATAGCATCATTGGTAAAGCCATAGGACTCATAGCTGTTGAACTAATTGCAAATGACACAGGTGATCTTCAGACCCTTGATCCTAACCAAGCTGGATAATGTTAGAGGGGACTTGTGTCTTCTTAGACAAGGCTATTTTTTGAGAAGGTCATGGAAACTTCGGATGAGAGCTATATTATTCATACTGACAAACTTTGAGTCTCATTGTTAACACTTACTTTGTCTGCTGGATAGCAAATTGTCTTACTGACAGAACTCTTATTTTAAAGGTAGGAGGCATCTCTTCTAGCTGTAGGGTGTCATTAGGGTCTCCATAGGGTGCAGTCTTTGATCCTGTTTTATTCGGCATTCAGTTCTCGAAGGTGAAATCAAGTATCCAAAGTCACTGACTAGCCCTGTTCATGAATGGCTGCAAATTAGGCATAGCTGTCAGTTCTTCTCATGATAGCCTTATTTTCCATCATGGACTGGCTTAGACCAGTGACTAGTGTGTTAGCCTTGAGCTCACCCTAAATGCTAAGAAGTGCAGCATAGCTGCCTTAGGAAAAGCCCTGATCCCTCCTCATATCACATCATTGGCACTCCATCTCAATGCAGAGACTTATTAGCAACCTAGGTACTTATGTAGACAAAGAACTATCGTTTTGGCCTTTTGTTCTGGTTTTGATTAGGAAGTCCTTCATCATCACACAGCTTATCTGTCAGGTTATCTTATCTAGGCCACAGCATGTTGTTGTCTTTCTGTACTCATCACCTATCATGTATTATACCCATACTGAATATAATGCCTAATTTGGAATGTACTATGCTAAGCACCTTGTAAGACATAAAAGGCCCCAAAGATTTTTAACTAAAACAAGATCTACCATTTTAAATCACTTAAGCTACCATGAGAGACATCCCGTTTCCTTCATACAGGCTCTTGACAGGCAGCCTATGCATAATGTATTGTGCAATGAAAGGCCCTGCTGTTTTTGATGTTCTCTACTTTCACAGAACAAAATCTAACACACATCTAATCCAAAAACCTAAACCTCTTCTGTAAAGTTGCCAACACCTGCTGGCATGATAGTTTTGTTACCTAATGTATTCTCCATCTTTGGTATAGACCCCTTCCCATATAAAACAAAGCTCCTTCAGGACTACCTTCAAAGCCAGTCTTGACTATTGGATAGGTAACCATAAGTTCATACCTGGTACTAATGTATATGATCTTCTGTCCAGAGGGACTTAGTCTGCCATCATCACTGCATATGAGATATGGCTAAATTTCTTACTGGCACGTTAGCCGTGAGATCAGTATAAGTTATGTCCATTGTAACATAAGTGTTGTATTCTACTGCCCACCTAGCTCAGATGCCATTGCTGTGATTAGCATCATGTATCTGCTCCATCCTTTACTATGGGCTATATCCCACAGACATTCAACTTTGTAACTAATGCAGTCTTGTTCTCTAGATACATACTGACATTCTATACAATTAAAGTACACTAGATGAAATACTTCTTAATATCAACTACAATGGAAAAGGAAAACATAAGGGAGAGGAAAATGTATTTAGTTTTTTTTTGCCATGTTTTTCAGTTGTAAAAACAGCCTAAGGTTTAGTACATCTGGTATAATAAACTAAGAAGCATTTGCGATTTCATTTGTGAATAAGCTATGTGTGTTTGTGTGTGTGTGTGTGTGTGTGTGTGTATGTGTTTGTGTGTTCTGTGTGATTTTGTGTGCATTCCATTATGTTCTAGCATCATATCCAGGACTGGTTTCATGGCTTCTGTCCTGGTGTTTGTGATGTTAGGCTTTTGCCCCACTGTCACCCTGCAAAGGATAGCCAATACAAAACGTATTGAATGAATGAATGAATAACATAATGTAAAGGCAGTGTTTGGTCCAAAATGAAATTAATATAAATGTTTTCTGCCAATTATTATAATATTTGTTTGAATATAATGCCTAGTTTTAATACACAGGGCACTGCACTTAATCCTGTGCTTTTACCACCTCAATATAATTGGAATTTTCTTCTACGGTCTTCTTCTTCTTGTGGCTTTTCCCGGTTGGGGTCGCCACAGTGGATCACCTGTCCGCTCATGATTGGCTATCCTAAAGAAAGAGAGAAAGAAAAATAATTAGAGATGGAGCACATATAATAAAATTATTTCTTTAGAAGCTAGTAATCGGAAATCTAATATTAGCCATAATGGATACAGTGAGGAAAACAGTAAATCTCCTGTTCTGTGCTGTACTGTGATCGTAATTCAAAGTGTTCAGAGTTTCAAAACTTCAGTAATATGGTCTCAGCCATATGGGTTTCGAAGTTTTGAAAACTTCGATAAAATAAGGTGGACCCCATGGCAAATATGCTAACAATCCTGAAGATGTGATAACCTTGTAGAGTTGTCAGTACTCTGAGGTACAGCGATTTTTTAATTTCTGTATTTAAGTGGTTTTATGTCAGATGGTACAGTGGGTAAAGACCTCTGAGATATATTTTAATGACTGATATATCAAGTTTTGAGATTCACTGTATTGCTTTTGTGATCACATCTTATTTTTCAAAGTTATAACACTTGTTATTGAGGGCCTTGCATCTCTGACAGTTCATTTTTATACTTCCATCCTGCTTATTAGTAATTGAATAACTGTGTACCAAA
Source organism: Protopterus annectens (assembly GCF_019279795.1). Lineage (NCBI taxonomy): Eukaryota > Metazoa > Chordata > Ceratodontiformes > Protopteridae > Protopterus > Protopterus annectens. The sequence goes on from NC_056739.1 coordinate 1,162,247,415, forward strand.
AAATCAGGTGTTTGCAGCACTTTTTTTTCCCCATCTGGCAGATCTTTAGTAGTTATTTAATTTCCAAAAAAATCTATACATTCAGACAACAAGCACTCTTTTCTCATGCCCATGTGCATTGCGTGTTTTTAGCAACAGAAAATGGCCTAAGTTCTTCTTGTGCTAGTCTGTCTGCCATGTTCCTCTTTAACATGCAGAGAAGACCGTCTTCAACCATTGTGTATTTATACTGACCCTGTTTGGGCACCATATTACCTGATAATCATTCGCTGGATTAGCTGTTCCATTATTTGAAACTTGCTACATACACTTAAAGGTCATTTCTGAAAATAAGCATCTGTCTGCCTCACATACACTCCTGTTGAGGAAAAATGCAAACTAAATATATGGTTAGAAAATTACATGGTTAGGACTGCTACTTAAAAAAAAATGGTATGCAAACATGCATTGTGACAAAACCTGCTTACACTTTAGAGTTTCTTGCTATACCTCATACCTCATTCAGACATACGTCAATGCATTCCCATAATCCTGCATTAGATCTCCTCAGAGGACATGCTGAAGTCACTAACATGTTTTTGCCACTGCACATAATTCAAATTTAACTTTGGGCCGGGAGGGCATAGGAATCAAAGAAATGCTTGCTTACTGGTTGATCTTTTTTTTTCCTCATCCGCCTTTCAAATTTATTATCCCTGTGCACTCAGTTGCATAGATTTTGTTGTATTTTACTACTTTCTTCTTTCATAGTTTTATGCCTCTGCTCTGTCCAGCTTCACCTTTGAATGATTTATTTATTTTATTTTTAGATCATGTTGAGGAGAGACTAGTTGATCTGTGTGTGTGTGTGTGTGTGTGTGTGTGTGTGTGTGTGTGTGTGTGTGTGTGTGTGTGTGTGTGTGTGTGTGTGTGTGAGCATGCATGCGCATGTGATGAGACATATATACATAAATGCCCGTATATTACTCCGTATCTCTCTCTGTGAGATACATTCGCACCCCCCCCCCACACACACACACACATGCACTAAATACAACAGACACACGGACAAGCCAAACAAAAGCTTTGCTACAGGCTGCATTTTTATTCTCACTTCTGCACACACACACACACACACACACACACACACACACACACACACACACACACACACACACACACACACATATATGCGTGCGCACGCGCACACACACATAATCACTGCTGGGAGTGAAATGTGAACTGGTGTTTAATTACCATCTTTTTTTGTTGGATTTGTCTGAGGTAAATACCGTGGGAGTGAACCAGGTTAACTTTGTAACTTTGCATATAAAAAGAAGATGAAGTAGCCAAACCAGACTGACTGACTGTCAGAAAGCAGTCAGCATAATAGAGAGCATTCAGGTATTCAGCATTGAAGCTGACTGCACTGTGGGCTGTTATCTATTTGTTCTATACAGCACAACACATTTATCTCAGCCAGAAGGGTTCGAAGACCATGCTGTCTATGCGAGAGTTCTGGAATATTGTCTCCATATCACTTTGTGTCCAAGCACAGATATCACAGCAATTATCAGATACCGGTAATTAATCCTGCAACAATTTTCTCCATTTTTGTTTTACTGCAGAAAGTTTGTTGTTAATGCATGTCTGACATGCATCTGTAGATTTACTTTATTCTCTTGTCATTCTAGAAACAATCTATTTACACTTTGAAAGGGGCTGCCTGCTGTATTTTTACTATGCTCTGTAATTTAATGAGTAAAACAGAAACCAGATTGTTTATTATTTTTCTGGTTTTCTTTTTTTTGTCTTGTTGGCGTTATTATTTCTGTACTTGTCAAGTGTGATTCAGAAGGTGTATGTGACCTGCAGCACATTCAGGTTAGTAGACACATACCTGCCGAATGCTATGATTTAAGTATAACAATGTGATATTTTTTCTACTCAGATTTGATTTAATTTGTAGTTTTGATAGGTTTTTACACCTCTCTCTCAGCCATGAACTGGGCAAAAGTGCAAGTATAAATGCAATGTATAAGGTCTGTAGAGAGTAACCAATCAACTAAAGTGTTTTCGAAAGATGGGGAGAAACTGGAGTACCTAGAGAAATGGGAACATACATGCCGATTACCCAGACAGAAAGCTTATCTACCAAGACATCTAGCTCTACTCATCTGATACTGATGGATTTTCTTCAAAACGTTAGACCCATTTAAGGATAAATAACATATGCAAAAATTCCTTTATCACTGCTTATATGTCATCTAGACTGAAGACTTTTCTTTGACTCTTTGCTTTGATTTTTAAGGGGCAGTACTATTTTTTTAATGTTCAGAGATTGACAAGTATGATTGGACATTCTAGGGAATTGTTTATAGTTTATTAATTTTATTTTAGTTCTTCCTGGAGTGACTTTATAGACTAACCATCTCCTAAATGCCTCCTGCCCTTAATATTTCTGCATTTTAGCTCTGGTTGCATTATTCTTCTATGCATTTTTCTCCTAAGGGAGGGTAACTCACCAAGTATTCTTCACATGACAGAATGACCCAGCTGAAAGAGGGAGTGCAGAGTGTGTCTGTATTGCAGCATGTGACTTTTGGATTTTTGTGATAAGTTAGCCTATTTGTGATCTGTTCAAGCTGGTGTGTGTGTGTGTGTGTGTGTGTGTGTGTGTGTGTGTGTGTGTGTGTGTGAGTGTGTGTGTGTGTGGGGGGGTTACACTGATAAAACTAAAAGTGAGACACTACAGTTGGAATGGCAGCAGCCGGAAAACAGGACAGAAAGTATAATGCTAGCATACAACTTCCTATTGCTGCTTTTACCCATAGATCTACTAATGGTAGGGGCTCAATAAACAATGTTTAGAGGGAGAAAGCAATCTCTAAACGCATAGGATAAGAGACTCTCCAGAACTATTTAATAGAAAAAGAGGAGGTGGAAATTTAACTGAGAAAGTTGTCTTGAGAGGTAGACATGAGTTCTAGACTGTTTCTGCATAGATTAATCAGAGGTGTCCATATTACAGGAATCATAAGAAATATATCCATATACTCCACTAACCTTTACAAGCAGGGCAAGATCTGTAACTGCAAGACTGAATTTTTGGATACTCATGCAATTGCCTAAGTTATGTCTGACAGGGAATCACACTGCTTGACATGCAAGGGAAGTATATTCCAGAAGCAGGGGAGGTGTTGTGAGACAAACCTATCTGTTCATTTTGTTTTATTTATTTCTTGATGTAGATCCAGATCTCTTGTTCTGGTGTTGGCTGTATTATCTGACACATCAGGAACAGGAAATCTTGGATAATGGGATCCCGGAGGGGACAGAGAGCAAAACATAGGACTCCCTTGACTAATCAGTATGACAATGAGTACAGGCAGAATTACTACAGCCTTTCATGTTAGCACATGTTAACACTTTTAAAGCCCAAAATTATTTCTGCTAGGAACCTCTGTGGTCATTTGAGCTTTTGGTATGTCTAGTGAGATACATGCCAAAAGGTACAGTGTATTCTATAATGGGTCTAACCAGTGCAGGGTTTTGGAAGAGATGCCCTTGTGAACTTGGTTAAGTCTTTTTCTTCCTTCATTTATGCTATAGCTGATCATACCTCTCCCTTTTCCACAGCTGCCTTACCTACATAAATGCATTATAAACATGGATAATTCATACCTCTCAACTGTCCAGATTTTCGCAGAAGGTGCACATTTTTGCTTCATGTTTTTGGTCTATTCTTCATAAAATGTGTGATTTTCTGGCAAATCACTGGGATGATCTGAGGATTGAAGTCACTAAATAATGACATACATTTGCATTTCAGAATCCAGATCCTTCAGAAAATGTATGTCAACACCACCCCTGTTAATCTAGCAAATTTCTAAGTTTATAAGAGCAATATTTAAAATCTGTCTCTACTTTTGGGCCTTTACCCCACATTTTGTCAGGTTTTGTTCTGATATGAGTTTGAGAGGTATGATAAGTATATATGTATTTTATTTGTGTTTATGTATATGTATGCATATGTGTGCAGGCAGAGATACTCCTGTCTTGATGCAGAGCAATATTTTGGTAGTATTACTTGAAGAATGCTTCCCTGCACTGTTTCAGGACTGTTTGGTATATGTAACACTTTCTTATGTACATCTATTCTGACTGTAGTCATGAATGCAAAGTGGATCTCTGAATTGTCATTTGCTGTCATGTGAATGACAAAGCATACTTAAACACTGGTACCATAGTGAGAGGTTTGCATTGTTATAGATACTTCCCAAGCTCAGTCTCAAACCTGGGTCATTAAACTGGCAGCTGTTGTGGCATGCAGCTCTTGTCCCTATGCTGGGGTAAAAAAAAACATTTTGTGAAAATTGCAGGAGCCAACAGTGACAGTTATTTGATCATATTGTTTGTATTTATGGTATTTGTTTTATTTTAAACTTTATCTGGGTAACAGCAGTTTGTTACATGCCTGTTATCCTTTCTAGAGTAGATCTGACACACTGTAAAATAAGAGGGGGGATTACACATTTAGACTTAAGGCTAGAGAATAAAGGATGTGTGGGAAAATAAATTGAAGCTTAGGCAGAACTGGCAGGAAAAACTGGGAAAAGAAATCCATCCCCTTTTTCCCATTTTGGTACATGGGGTTGGGGTGTCACATCAACAGTGACAATCATCTAGAGCCAAGGTTTACACCGCCAGATGACTAGCCCTACCACTGTAGTTCATCCATACCACACAGTGGCATGCACACTCACACCTATGGCCAATTTAGAGTGTCCAGTCCACCTACTGCATGTCTTTGGAATGTGGGAAAAACCAGAGCACCCAGAGGATGCTACCCCAGGAAAATAAATCTCAAAGCAAATGTGGGGAAGACATTTGTAGGACCCTAAGAAGAGCAAAAAGATGAAGGAAATTTAAAATATTTGGATAGAAATGTCTTCAGAAATATATTTACACCCCAGAAAGAATAAATATGATGTATCCAAGGGTAGAGAATATTTGTTGGATGTGCGAATGGAACCAAAAGAGGGATTGGAGTCATATTTTTTGGACCTGTGACAAACTGGAAACTTTCAAAAAAGGGGTAACAGAATAAATATAGGTTATAATAGGAAGAAACAGGCAAATAACAGAGTTAGAATTCTGTCTGGGATGGCTATAGAAGCTTAATGTAAAAAAAATGTGAAAGCATTAATAACATTAGTTCTTTTGGTAGATAGAAAATGGATAACTAGGAAATGGGAAACAAATCAACATCCAATGATAGAATAGGTGAAGAAATTAATGTAAGAGACAAAAGAATGAGAGGAGAATTATGACTATGCCCTGAGCACTTTACATGAGAAGAACTAGAAGGCATGGGATGAGAAAGTAACTGGGCATCTGGTATAAGAGTGAAAAGCACATGAAGTTAAGAAGGGAATTCCCTGGCTAGAACTGGAGAAGGTTTGTGTGTGTGTGTGTGTGTGTGTGTGTGTGTGTGTGTGTGTGTGTGTGTGTGTGTGTTTGTGTGCGTGTGCATATAACAGATCCACCCAGGATAAGTGAATCTGTGCTGTAACTCACTGCTCACTGTGTGCATGTGTCATGTGTGTGTGTGGGTGAGTGCATATAACAGATCCACTCAAGATAAGCGAATCTGTAATGTAACTCACTGTGTGCATGTGTGTGTGTGTGTGTGTGTGTGTGTGTGTGTGTGTGTGTGTGTAAATATAACAGATCCACCCAGGATAAGTGAATCTGTGACATACTTCATTCACTAGACCACTTAAGCAACAATCAACAAAACAGACAGCTGCATTTTGTTTGAGTGTCTCATTCTCTCCAATGCAACTCTTTTGAGTGTGTACTTTTAACCCCGGGTGGGTGTGGCTTGAGCCTTTAAAAAAATGAAGTTATCACTGTACAGTTCAAAGAAATATTCATATTTCTCCAACCATAACTGTTACCAGAAAGCTGTAAATGACAAATTGTTCAGGATAAATGAATCTTTACATTGGTGGCATTCATTCAGGGTGATGCTTTAAACTGGATTTTATAAACCAAAATAAAGGCAGTGAATATTAATTTTGTAATGTTATATAAACAGCTTATGATATCTCAGTAACCATTCAGGCAAGACACATACTGCCAGCAGGATTTTCTTTATACAGCTGTGAGCTTTCATACGAGGCTATGCAGTTATGTCTGTGTTACCTGAATGTTGAGATATTTAGAGAATATGAAAATTATTACAATATAAATAAACAGTATAAAAATAATATTCAATACCTCTTTAGCTGCATTAGACAGAGGTTAAATATCAATACAATTGTGTTTGCCATCATGTATTCTTTAAAATGAAATGTTCTAATAACTTGTATGTAGCATGGTTTTGGAATTATTAATGCAAACATGAACAAGCAATAGTTGACGGCAAGAGGCGTCAGTACGAGGTAACCTCAGAATCACCTGGAGGCGCACTCGTCTGTAATGAGTTTAATCGTATAGTTAAGGATTAGTCTTGATGTAAAGAATCCTGTCTCAGTCCCATCTGTAGGGATGGATAAATTGTTTTCTGGTCATATGTGATGGCTATACTGAGTCTTTTAGTTAGTATTGCTTATACTAAGGAAGGGAAGTCTATTAGTTAGTATTACTTATACTAAGGAAGGGACTAAGTTTTTGCTTGGCCTATTGAGAAAAGAGAGAATAGTTAATGTTTTACACAAAAGTTCTAAACCCGATAATCCTAAACCTGATAATTTTTTTAAACACCTTTATTTAATTATGACTTGTGACATAGGCAAACTTACATTTATATAAAGGTAATTAAACCATATTAACAAGTTCACATTTACAAACGTTATATATCACATATATTGTTATATATCATATAATCAAAGCAACACTGCATAATTTGTTCAGTTCTTGCCTTCTCTTGAACCTCCTTCCTCCTCCAAAACATTTTTCTGCATGCATTGAACCCACAATTTCCATTTTTTCTATGTAATTTACTCCTACCCTTTACTAAAGACCCCACTTCCTGTTCTTTTTTCTCTGTTACAATAGTCACTACTATAGTTAGTTTAGATTTTGATTTCCATTTTGTAATAAGTGCTTGTCACCAGAATTAAACTTAATAAGGCCTTACTATGTCCAGGCAAGTCAGATCCTGTATCTCACCTCAAAAAATAACTTCCTTAGTTACACTCACTTGCTCGCCCAGTATTCCTGGTAGAGTATTATGTAGGCAATTTGTAAAGTTGCCAGCTCAATACACTCTGAGAGCATATGCTCCCAGATACCGCCTTCGTCCCTATTACACCTGTAATATTTTCCATTTATGAAAAATTCTTTGAAGACTACTTAGGGTATAAAAGTATCTATGGAAATACTTTCAGGCAAAAATCCTAAATCTTTTAGATTTGGGTTGTTCTTCCATTGTTTCTTTGTGAAATGCATATATAATCTCTCTTCTTAATCTTTTCTGACCTTTTCTGATTGATTCCTATAGTCTTTTGTGCAATATTTTATGTGCCCTACTAAGTATCCCTTTTGTAACAGCATCTTCTATTCTAGATTCAATTAAAAACTCAACCGGAGTAGGTTTTTCATTTAGGATTCCCATATCACTTTCTCTTTGTTTATAATCTGATATCAGTCCCAGATAGGGAAGCCAGTCTCTAGACTGCAATCCAAATGTCTTCTTGGCCTCTCCCCATTCTATTATCTTTCCATCTCTAATTATTTGTTATCAACACCTTGGTTCTTTTGCCAGCTTCCTCCAGTAATTTCCAGCCCCTCTTGCCTATTCTCTGTACCCCTAATTGCAGTGATCCCTAATGGCAGAATCTCCTTTCTACATTCCTGTGATGGCTTAGTTCTTAGTATCCTTTTTACTACTTTATGACTATATTATTTTGTATGACTTAGTTTTGTATGGCTTAGTTCTTAGTATCCTTTTTACTACTTTATGAACTGTTGTTATTCTCCTTAAGGATCTGCATTAAAAACACCATTCTTTTCTTATTCATGAATTACCCCCCTGTTTCATGATTACCATCCAGATCCACTTTGAATTGTAGCTTTCTGCTGGTGTTATATATAGGAGCCTTAACTGTGTAGCTCTAAAATATCCCTTCAAATCAGGTAATAGTAAACCTTCTTGTTCTATTGGGAAGATGAACATATCCCACTTGACTTGTGCCCTTCTCTCCTCCCAAATAAAAATTCTTCATGTTTTTATTAATTCCTATCCACAACTTTTCCTCTGGTTGATAAAAATATGCCTGACCTGTGTATAAAATTAAAGGGACAAAAAATATTACTGGTCTTTGTATTTTGCTATACACATCCACAGGCAAGAGCTTCCTGTTTCTCAGTTTTTGTATTATCTTTTGGTTAGTCTAGTCCCATATATCCTTAGCTGCCATAACCGAGTCCTTTTTAATCCATACTCCTAATTACTTCACCTTATAATGTTCCCATAAATATGGGCATTGCTAAACCTATTCATGTGTGTGTACATAGTTTGTAGTTATAGCCGTTGTTTTATCTTCATTAAGTTTATATCCCAGAAAAATCCTGGAACTGTCTCAGAATGTTTCACAACACTGAGATGTCCTTTTCTGGTTCCATCAGGTACAAAATCATATCTTCTGCAAATAAAGCCAGTTTTACGTGAACACCATACCTGTTAAATATTTCAATTTCTGAGTTCCTTATTTTCTTTGCTAATGGTTCTAAATATAATGCAAATAAAGGGAAAGAGAACACCCGTGCCTGGTTCCTCTGTTCAGTTACAACTTATCACAGAAGAACCCTCCCACTTTGTTTTTTGCCTCTGATCCCTCATATATCCTTCTAATTAACTTAATTATAGTATCAGGAAATGCAAATGCCCAACTCATACTCTGTCAAATGCTTTCTCTGCATCAAGGGCCCACCAATGACAGTTATTTTCTTACCTTCTGCTTCCTTCTGGATCATCATTGTTATATTAATCTTGTCAAATGTTTGCCTCCCCTCCACAAAACCACACGGGTCCATATCTATCAATTTTGGCAACACCTTTTCTATTCTTTTAGCCATTATAGACATAAACATTTTATAATCATGGTTTAAAATTGAAATGGTCCTAGGTGAAGCTGGATCATATGGGTATTTACTGCCTTGAAATATTGCAGCCACCCCAGTTTTTTTTCTAGGATGTTGTTGTCTAACTTCCTTTTAAAATACTGTTAAATGAAACCTCCTGCATCTTTATTATTTTCTTCCCTCCTAGCTTTCAAACTTCCACTGGAATACCAACTATTCCTGGAGACTTTCCTGCAGATTGGTTTTCATCTCCTCCTATCTTAACTGTTAGTTGTTGAGCCTTATCTACCTCTAACCTTGGTATATTTAAGTCTTCCATACGTATTTCCATTTGTGCTTTTTCTTGATTTCTCTACTTCTCTGCTTTATACAGATTTTTATAAAATATCTGAAATATCTCTAATACTGCTACATGATCTCTGGTTATTTTTCTTGTTATGTGCTCCTTAGGTTTGGCAACAACCCCTTCTTGTTGTGCCACAAGTTTATATGCACTAGAGTTATTATCAAAAAACAGCTAATTAAAAACAGTCTGTCTAAACTCACGCATATTGTCCAGGTACTCCCTTATTTTTTCTTTAGTACTTTGCAGTTGAGCATCTTGTTCTGTAAGTATTTTCTAATACTTTAATCTTTGTCATCCCCTCTAAATAATCCTTATTACTTTTTAAACAGACCTATTTTTCTTTTATTTCTACCCTGTTTTTAAACTCCACTTTCATTTTATCCCACTCAGTAGCTGTAACTTATGGAGTACTTTCTATCTTCCCTAATAACTTTTGGATAATTTCCACTACCCATTCCTTAAATTCCTCTCTGTTTAACAGATAGGTGGAGAGGAGCCTGTGTCTCATTTTTATTTTGTTACCCTGCATTTTTATCTTAGTAATTATTGTCGCATGATCTCAAATAGTTATTGGATGTGTATCAAAAGTCTCAATTAAATGCAATTTTCCTGTGAAATATAATTTCTGTCTAACCTAGCCCAATTTTTGTACATTGGTGAATAATATATAAATTATCTCTGATTTCTTACTACTGAATTAATGTAAGCAGAAAAACTGAAATAACTTGGTGTCCTAGTTAGTGGTGGTAGTTTTTCTGCTTTTGTTCTTACTGGCACTACGGTCTCAGGTCCAATGATTACTTGGAATTCGCATCAGTTGTGCATAACTAATTATCTCAGTACTACTGAATTAATGTCTTTCATACTAAATATTTTCATAAATTTCATCTACCATTTTTTGTTATAATTTCCCTTTTATGCCCCCAGATACATCCTTATTGTTGAAAATCAAGTTCCAGTCTCCACCTATAAGTAATATTTCCTGCTGATAGCTGATTATTTCTCCCAGAACAATTGAAAAAGCTCCATAATATGAGTTTTAGGTGGAATATAAATACATGCTAGTGTAGTCTTCCTCCCTTGCTAGTACCCCTTTGCTACCACAAATCTGCCATTATTATATTTTCTTCTTCTTTTATCACTACTGGTAATTCTCTAGCAATTAATATAAGTACTCCCCCATTCCTTTACCCCTGATATTCTGCAGGATATGCATCCTAAAATCCTTTCTTTTTCCTTTTTGAATATACCCGTGAGACCATTCAAATTCCAAGATAATATGGAAAGTGCTGCCATCATGGTAAAAAGTCATTATTCCCACACATTATACATGGCAGCTTTTGTAAATGTTTATTGCTAGTTTAGTGATACATGTACCCATTAATGTTTGGCAGGATAATCGTTATACAGTTTTTTCTTATTATCATCAACATTAGAACCCATGTCACATTTTACAAGACTTTTTGCTTTAATAAACACTCTCAAAAAAAAAATACAAGCACACCCCCCAGAACACCCCCATAACCTGTTAACTTAATACAAACACACAAAACTATGTACATCTTCAACTAATAAAGTTTAACATTCCTAATAGGAACATTTGTGCCAAATAGCTGCTGAAATAGGCCCTAATTAATCCAAAACTGAAGTTAACCATGCTGAGATGCATTTTATTCTTGTGCTTCTACTTACAATAATTGGCGACTGTCCTGTTTTTATCTTTATTACCTTTACCCCCACCCATTGTCAAAAGAACTTGCATGGTTTCAGAAATCATTAACTTTTAACCTTGAAGAAACCGGTGTTCTGTCTTTTATTGCCTTAATATCAACTTGTTTCCATGGAAATGTGTCAGAAAAAAATGCAGTCCTCTGCTGCAGCCAGAAGGACATGCTGAAACATTTATTCCTAAAAGAAAACTTTTCATTATATTCTGTGTTATCATATTTACTTGTTTTCACTTAATATTTGTTATTAGGTTAAGTCAAGGATCTTCATCCAGACATTCACCCATGTAAAAGTAAGAGAAAGCATATCTGCTCAACATATATTATGATTGGTGTACTTTTACACCTCATCCCCCACTGAACAACCCAAGATTACAGCCTATTAACTTAAACGTGCTTTTGCCTAACTTTCCTTCGCTTTTTGCTCTGAAATACCTACTAAAAAAGAAAGATTTAAAATAAACAGAAGAGAAAGAAGAAAAAATGAAAAAGGCATATGTTTACTTTAGTAACGTTATCACATGCAAGAACAGGCAAAATGCTTTACTATAAAATATGCAATTTATAGTGTGAAAAGTTTCCTAGAAATATTGTTAGGAATCGAAATTGTTTTACTTATTTCACTTACAGTTACCTTTTTCCTTCTTCTTCAGTTCCCCTCAGACTCCTTCCAAACATTAATGACATGAAGTGAGGTAAATGCTTTTCAGTTTTCTACAAGTTTAACAAAGTCAACAAAAGTTCACTCTTTCCACTTATTCTTATGCAACCGAATTTCAAAAATGCAATTGATGCTTTGCAGTCTTACATTTATTCACTAATTTATGTGTTGCTGGTCTTCCTCCTGTTCATCTCCAACTCCCACCTCCGGATTACAGTTCATTTCTATGGTAGTCCTGATTCTTCTTTCAACTCTTGTGCTTTTCTCTGTCTCTCAAGCATTTTCCTTTGGAACAGTAAAATATTTCACAGGCAAAGTCTCTGTGTGTGCTTTATTATCACAAACATAGTCGGCCTTAGGCATAGGCCAACTAAGTGGCCGCCTAGGGCGCTGCTTTAGTAGGGGCACTTTTCCAGTATTTATTTGGTGTAGGTAGACCAGAATGGGGGCACTGGGTGTTGTGGTGGGGGGTGCTGCGATGCCATTTTGCCTAGGGCACCAGTTGACCTAAGGCCGCTCCTGATCAGAAAAATGAGAAGCAGAGTCTCCTTCTGCTTGATGGCTCACTTTTTGTTGGACAAACTTTTGCATTTCCTCCCTAGCCTGTTCTGCATAAAAATGACTTTCTTCCTGCAGGAAAAATATTCCCTAGACAGCTGGATACAGCAGCTTGAATCTCACACCTGCCTGCCAATATTCCCTGATTACTGGAATAAATTTGCTTCTCTTCTGCCTGGTGTACAGTGAGAAATTATTTTCTGCAAACACTTTACTGTCTCCAGTATTTAATACTTTGCCCTTTTGTCACAGTTTTGTCAGGATCAACTTTTTCTGCTGGCAGGTTTACATCTGTACTAATAAAGGTATTGGCTGCTTTCTCATGGCCAGATTTGTAGAATACACACAGTATGCCCATTCAGTTTAGCAGATCCTGCTGTGGAATACCAGGCCAGTTGATTATTTTTGCCTTCATAAAATGAATACAAACTGTTCCTTCTAGTTTCTCTAGTATAGCAGAAAATCTTAGATTTTCCCTATGTGCCCTACCCTCTTAATGCTACCATTACGAAAAATCATTTCTTGAGCAGTCTTTTGAATTTTTATCAGCTCATCTGAATATCTGTTTAAAGCTTTTTCCATTTTTTCAGCCTTTTGTTATTTAAGTTGATATACTCCTTCAGTGTTTCATTTATTTTGATAAACTCTAAGCACATCTGACTTAGTTTTTCCAGTAGATTTCTTTTAATTTTTCCCTGACATGCCCTAGACTCTTACCTGCTAACACTAGCGGTACTCCATATATATTTTCACATATCAGTAAGTGAGCCTCGGGTTTCTTAAATGTTTGAATGATTTATCCAACCTATACTGAGGTATGATTTCTGCAGTCTGTCACAATCACAACTACGTCCTGGGAAACAGGGTACTGGCTGTAGCTGTATTTCAGCTGTCTGCCCTAGCAATTAAAGAGTTAGGCAATCAGTGTTAAAGCCTTCCAGAGCTGCTCTCGCCAGTAACTACATAGGTGATATACTTTGCTCCCTACTTTATCTGATATGTCTTATTGACCAGTAACATGACAATACTGTGGTAAATAGTAGTATCTAGAGGGTGCTATCCTGAATAACATTAAGATATCACTTTGCCCATATGTATAGCATATATACCTAGTGAGTGCATAATTTATTGATTAAATGCAAAGCCTTAATTATTGTGTTATTAGTGGGAATGGTACTATGTGGGAATATGAATGTATTGTTTCCCTTCTGGTCCATTGTTTAAGGTGTACTTTATGTTAGAATACAAATGTGATGTTCATCTTCTGGTTCATTGTTTAATGGTGGGTTCTTAGCCTGCCTTCTAGTTTGTCCCAATTCAAACCTGGGGAGTATAGTCTAGACTCCTGTTTTAAACTATGTATTGTTTTGATACATGACACTCCATCTATTCTACTGCATTATACGTATGAATTATAACTTAGAGTCATCATATGGTCTGCTGTCTTACTGAGCCTATTAACAGTGCCTTTGCTACTTTATAATGTTACAGTACTACTAGCTTACAATTGATTCAAATAGCCTCTCTCAGAACTAAGGGCATGTATATAAGCTATTTTAATAATTATGTCTTCATGCAAGCTTTTTGTTTGTTAATTGCCATAACTACTTGCTACATGCTAACTCTTTTTTTCTCCTCTACGTTTATCTTCTCTTTCTCCCCAAAGTACCCGGCTCTCCATTGCACTGTTCCTGATACAGTCTCTAAGAACCTACATACCTGGTGACAAAGGACCCTATCCAATTATCTGCGGTCTCATCTAACAGGCTTATTTTTCCTGCATCCTCTCTCAAGGAAGCAAGAAAGTATGTGGCTGACTAAGTCCTGTTTGTAAAACTGACTACCGACTACTAATTGCTTCAGGGGTTATAAAGTAAGCTACGAGCCTGAACAGCCAGCAGCCTTTATCCCCCCCATCTACCCTGTATCCAACTAACCTCGTCTACTTTATAATACCCCCCCCCTTTAATAGCTATCACTCCTTCCCTGGTTCTAAACCAGCTAGCTCCCTACATACTTACCTGCAATACTAGATCTGGCCACTAGGTGGCACCCTCATCCCAACCATTATCTCCTGCTTATCCCTCTGTATTTTCCTCTGTAATTACACTAAACCCCTTAGGTCCTAGACCTGCTCTTATTTTCTCACTTACCCTTTACTTCAACTGTCTCATAGACTCCTGATATATCTCTGATCTTTCCCACTCCTGACTCACCTACTTACCTTCAGCTACCAGCATTGCTGATAGTTTCTTCTTTAGATTCTCCTTCACTTGTGTCTACCTGCTCCGTTCACCCTGTGGGCTCACTGTTTCCCTACCCTACTCCCAATTCCCACCCACCCCCCAGGGGTCCTACTCTTATGCCATCTAACCAAACCCCTTCCCTGTTCCACCAATCACAACCCTTCACCATTGTTAATTAACTCCAATTCCCTCGTTTCACTTACCACTCCCAATTTCTCCACCACACCCAACACCTATTTCCTTCCACACTTAACATACCTCCAAGCCTATAACAAGTACCTAACAACATACTCTTCCAGATGTATAAGCTACCCTCCCCAGCCATCTTACAGAGGTTATTCATACTTACACTTCTACCACCCCTAACTTTAGCTTACCTGCTAACCTCCTATGAACACCAAATATATCCACACCTTCTTTACCTCAATAAGCTATCTACCTCTCCTTCTCTACCTATTCTCACTAACCATGTTAACTTAACATCTACACACAGCTATCTACTAGCAAAATACCATAGGATAACCCACATTAGATATGACTCTCCCAATCCCAGAAAGTCTCTAACTCTATATAATAAATTCCCAAATCCTAGATTTCAAACACTACTCCTGTCTTTAAAAGATGGAGACATTCACCCAAACCCAGGCTCAATAACTGCTACTACCACTCAACTCCACAACCCCAACCCCCATACTATACATTCCCTTACCAAACCACCTAAGCTCTTATTAGCTCACCTCAACATACATAGCATTAATAACAACGTTGCACAACTCCATGCTCTCCTGCAAGTCTACTCCTTTGACATTCTTTGTTTAACAGAAACTTGGTTAAAACCTGCAACTAAAGACAATTAAGTCATCCCACCCGGTTATAATATTTTGCGACTTGACCGTACAACCAAAAAGGGTGGTGGTGTAGTTATCCTTTTTAAATCTGGGCTACAGATTATTACCTACAACTATAAACCACTGCAAGACTCTAACGCTGAAATTCTTATTACCAAGCTTCAACTTAACAAATTTAAATCTATTTATATTATCTGTACCGTTCTTCCTCCTGGTAATAACATTGCCACAATAGAGAATATCCTCTGTTGGCGATCCCAAAATTTACCTCAAGAAACCATAATCCTAGGTTATTTTAACATTGATTGGAAGTGTTGTAGCAGTACCCACCTTACAAGCCATATTAACCTTTTTGGTTTTTCACAAACCATTACCTCCCCTACCAGGATAAACAAGCCTAATAAGAAAGAAAGTACCTTAGATTGGATTCTCATAAATAATCATCTCCAGACATATGAATCTGATACCCTCCCTGATGATGTAAGTGACCACTCATTAACCTACAATATCAGGCTTAAAACCAACCTACCTAATCCAACCATATCTAGGACAATTAGAACCAAGAAAAACTTCAACCCTGATCTCTTCCAAAGGGAACTAAGAGCATGTAACTGGTCTCCCTTAAAATACCTCCCACTGGAGGAAGCTGTTAATTACTTTAATTCTAACTTCCTAGCCATACTAGACCACCATGCACCAACCCGCTCTATTAGAATGAGAACTAAATCTGCCCCATGGCTTTCAAAAGAAACCAGGCAAAAAATCCAACTCAGAAATAAATACTGGAATAATTCTCGCTTAACTAAAAACCCAGTAGATCAACAAAACTTCAGGCAACTAAGAAATGAAACTAAAAAAGCTGTACTGTCTGACAAAAGAAACTACTACCTACAATTTCAGCAGACTCACCATAATCAACCACAAAAGTTCTGGGCAAGTATTAATCAATTATTACACCCAGGTCAATCGATCACGCCAAACCCACAAGGCACAGACCAAGAGAATCCCAGGCAGACTGCTAATGCCTATAATACCTTTTTCACTGAGGCCATTCAAACTCTTGCCAGTTGTTATCCACTCAGGACTTATCTATATCCAACTCTATCATTAACCCAGCCCCTCCATTTCTCTTCCAACCAGTCCCAACTACATATGTTCTTGCCCTTATCCAAAAACTGAAACCATGCACTCCTTCAGCAGACCAGCTACCCACTGAATATCTACAAAGGGCAGCCAAATCTATTGCCTACCCCATTTCCATTCTTATCAATAGAATCATCAGTGAAGGACACATCCCTAGAATATGGAAGGTCTCCCATATTATCCCCCTTCATAAGGGAGGAAACTCCACTGAACTCTCCAATTACCGTCCCATTGCCCTACTGTTCCCCTAGCAAAGATCATGGAAAAATGCATCCATAGACAATTGCTAGACCACCTAATCCAAAATAACTTACTTTTCAACTCTCAACATGGTTTCAGACCTTTCCACAGCACTACTACTGCCCTCCTTTCCTTCACTGACTGTATCAACAAAAACGTAACCTCAGTATGCTTTCCTCTGCACTGTTTATAGATCTGTCTAAGGCGTTCGATATGGTAAATCACCAGATACTTATAAATATCCTCAAATCTCTGTCACTAGATGCATTAGCTATAAAATGGTTCCAATCCTATCTGGAGAACAGACAACAGGCCATGCTTTGGCATAACACTCTATCTAACCATCTGCCCATTAACATAGGGGTCCCTCAATGGTCCATATTAGGACCTCTCCTATTTTCTATATTTATCAACGACCTTCACCTAGCAATCCCCCAAGCTACATGCATACAATACACAGACAATTTGACACTCATATGCTCAGCCACATCTATATCTGAACTTCACTCCTTTAACCAAAAGGTCTTTAACACAGTTGAACAATGGTTTACTCTACGCTGTCTCCTTCTGAACCCCTCAAAAAACTAAACTCCTCCTTTTCACTTCTACTTGTAAATCTCCCCAATAGACTTCACAGTAACATCCAATAACAGTACTCCCATATCCCCAGAGCCAACTACCAAACTACTAGGTATCACCATAGATAACAACCTTAACTTCAACACCCATATTAACAATGCCCTAAAATCTGTTAATAGAAAACTGGGCTCTCTCTACAGGATCAAACCTTTCCTCTCTCCTGCAGCAAGAATAACTATTGCTCACACTCATCTAATTTCTACCCTCCTCTATTCCTCACCCATATACACTAACCTCTCTAAAATCAACCTTAATAAAATGGAAAACTCCTACAATAACAGCCAGATTTGTTACAGGTAAACCTTTCAAAACCCATCACTGTATTAACCTAAAGCAACTAGGGTGCCTTGAATTACAAAATCAGCTTAAATTCCACCAACCTACCATTGCCCACAAAACCCTTTACCATCCTACCAATACCCTTATACTATCTACCCTCATTATCCCCTACAACAATCAAAAGACCTTACGTTCATCACATAGACTTCTTGTAAATATTTGTAAATCAAACAACAGGGCTGGGGACTCTCTTTTTTCTAATACTGTTGGAAAATCCTGGAACCTTCTTCCTAGTGAAATTTCCTTTCTTCCCTGTATATCACTCTTTAAAAACAAACTGAAACTTTTCCTCAGAACACACTGGTTGTGCCCCTGTACCAAACCTGACTGATCTACTACCTCTCTTACTTGGCTCTACCTACTCTCCTCTTTTCAGTAGTCTTGTTCCTTTTCCTAGAAACAACCGACCTAGACCTTCTAGATATTGTTACTCACATCCTCATAATTTCATTAAGGAGACTAGTTTTACTCATATACTGTACATTTCAGTTCCTACTTTTTTTTATGACAACTTGTTTACGAAGATATTGTATAACTCATCTTCTATCTTTTTACATGTTGTATTCAACTACATTTGTATTGCACTAATTGTATCCGTATATTTAGCACTATTCTATGAACAAACGACCTCTGTGATTATTCTCTGTTCTGTACCTGCAATGTTCATTGTACAAATTCATCTTTTGTATAAGTGATTGTATTTTGCTTCCTCAGAGCTTATCTCCCTGGGCCTCTACTGAAAATGGACATATATCCAGTTAGACTAGCCCGGTCAACAAATGTAAAATAAAAATAAAATAGATTACTGGAAGCCATGTCTTGCACCAAAGCTGGAGCTTGAACTGCTTTTTGCTGAACAGCTGCAGGATTCTTCCCAGTGAGTGTTTTCTCTTCACCTTTTCTAGTTTATTTTCTTTCAGGCTCTCTTAATTTATTCTTTGCTAGCATCCAGGCAGTGTACTTAATAGCCAGTAACTGAATTTTACATAAGCTGGCAACGACACTGGCTGTTGTTTCTCAGTTTTGTTTTCACAGTGGAAGAGCTGAAATTAAACTGTTGTTCAGTGTGCAACCATCTTGGAAATCCACTAAACCTGATAATGTTATTGTTTAAATCCAAATCACGATCAAGACATTTGTTAATTTTTCTGTACAGGAGTTCACTACTCTTGGAAAATGAGATAGGAGGAGGAGGAGAGTGGATCCCATGATATCAGTAGAGCGACCTTCAGGACATGGGACACACTGATAGGAATGGCTCATTCACTTATGGAACATTTCATCAAATTCTGCTTTGCTGAGAAAGAAAAAGAATGTGAATTTTTGCTTGCCCCTCCCCCATCATACAGTTTGGTTATAGTTATAATGAACTCTGAGATCACTGAACCTTTGGGAAAAGGAACTTTCTCTGATGAGATCAGTACACAGTGATCTATAGTCTTCAGGCTTACCCTTCATGCTTTCAGTTATCAGAGATCCCCCTCTCCAATAGCATCACTCACTGCCACCTCCATTTTTCTCAAATCTCTGATAAAGAAACTAAAATACTTCTACTAAAGCTAAACTTCTCAGGATATAAGTTCAATAAGCCTGATCCAACTTTTCTGACTAGCAATGAATAAAATAGCCAAACCCTTTACTCATATATTTGACTTTTCACTCATAACTGGCATAGTTCCTACTCTTTTAAAACACAGCTTTCTAACCCCAGTCCCATAAATGACCTCCTTCACTGACTCCAAGTGCTACTGATCAATATCATACCTCTGTCTCATTACATAAATCTTCAGAAAACTACTATACAAATCAATTATTTAAACATATAAATAGCAATGTCATATTCTGTGAAGAACAATATGATATCCAGAACTCAATTTAGCAGCCTGTCTGTTCTTTTCACCTCTGCTGACTCCATTTATAAGAACATGAACCACTGATTTATTATTGCTGCTCTGTTTGTTGATATAACCAGAGCTTCTGAAACTGTTTACCATGAGCTCATTCATGCTTAATAAACTATAAATAATAAATACATACATACATACATTTCATGGATAATACAACAGCATGGTTTCAAAGCTGATAAAAAAACACGTAATATTAGTGTTTTCAGATTAGATCCGAAGAAGTTTTATTACAAAATAAAACAAAAGTGCTTATATTATGTTTTACGTTGTTAAGCTGGATTTGTCAGAATCTTTGTGGCCTTGCGTGTGTTTTTTTATCAGTTTGTCTTCTGTTTTGGTATGGTCCCAAAGCTACCTGACAGACAGAACTTTTCAAATTTACCACACTAATTCATTCTTTGGCATTGCACCACTAAACACAGGAGCCCTCCAAGGCTCAGTTCTAGGTACCCCTACTCTTCTCTCAGTTCAACAGCAATCTTCCACTTGACATACACATCTCAACATTGTCATGTATGCTGGTACAGTCACTTTACTGAGTCTAGCAAAAGACATTTTCGCCTGCAAGTAAATTACAAAACAATTTTTGGACGTCTGTAGATAGTCGCTTGATAATAAACTCTTAGTCAACCTCAAGAAATCCATTAGAATTGTCTTCGGAACTACTCAGAAGGCAGCTTCACTCCCCAGTCTCCTACTGAAGGACAACAAAGCAATGTCATTCCTAATGTCTCAGGGCAGAAATAGCTTGGAATGACACTTGGCCTCTCACTCTCCTGTGACACTCACACAAGTAAAATAACTGATAAGTTTTGGCACAATTAAATCTCTGCTGCAGAATCACATACCTTCTTTCACTGATTGCCCAGACTACCATTATCAAAAATGTTTTACTTCAAAAAGTTAAATATGCTTTGTTTTTGCTGGCTCTGCATTCCTCTTACAATACTCAAAGATTACAAAAAACTTAAGATTCTTTCTTCTAGTAGATCTTCTTGTACACCACTGAATTGCACCCAGTGATACCAAGTCAACCTTTCTTCTCAGAACTCTACTTTTAAAAACCTTAAACTTGGGTTACTGCCCCTCTGAAAACAACACCTATATTTGTGCACCAAATATACACTCTGAGAAGTTCCCAAAATGATGAGGTTTCCCTTCGCTTGTCCACATTTCAAAACTACTATTGATGAAAGAGCATTGTCTGGACTATGTCCTGGCATTTTGAACCATCTCACTGCAGAAGTAAAACCCAATATGCACTTGTGGCCTTTAAGCACACTTGAGGCCTTTAAACATGCTCTCAAATGCCATATTCTTAAGGCAGCTCAGTGCCTATGCTGCTGTGACAACAGTTAATATCAGGCAACAGTTCAAACTGTCAGTGCAGCACATATTAATGTCCTTGTACCTGAACCATTACATGTTGCTCTAAATATTTTCTGTTTTTACCTATAACTCTGCCCATAACTCTTGCTTATAACTCATGTTTTTGCCAATATATTTGCATTTCTAAATCTTGTTATTAGCAATGTACTAGTACTGAGACTTTGGT
Source organism: Protopterus annectens (assembly GCF_019279795.1). NCBI lineage: Eukaryota > Metazoa > Chordata > Ceratodontiformes > Protopteridae > Protopterus > Protopterus annectens. The sequence goes on from NC_056739.1 coordinate 1,162,268,696, forward strand.
ATGCAATGACTTGCTTTTCCTAAGCACACAACTCTTTCTGTGCTTATCCTGTATTTTATATTATACCTGAAATGCTGCTCATTGAGAGTAGGCTCTAGCTGAAAAGAGTCAGTGGAGCAGCTCACTTAACCAGTGAGCAAATAGCAAATAAATGAATGAATGTGTGTTTGACTAGCTGTGTCTTAGTCTTTCGGCTTTTCCCGATTAGGGCTCAGCACAGCGGATCACCGGTCTGCTATTGATTGGCAGTGGATTTTTACGATGTTGAATTGCCAGCCCTGCGCTCAACCTTCACAGAAGGCACACACACGCACACACGCACACACACACACACACACACACACACACACACACACACACACACACACACACACACACACACACACACACACACACAGTCATACACCTACCTGCATGTCTTTAAAGTTCAGTTGACTGGAAGAAGAACATGCAGATTCTGCACAGAAGGCACTCCAGCAGAGAATCGAAACGAAGAACCTCTTGGTGTGAGGTGACAAAGCTAACAGCTGCACCACTGCTGCGACTGTGTATTATCACATATTTAGTTGTCACACTACTACTTTACTATTCCTGACTGTACTTGTTGGTATGGGGATTGTTCTCTCCTTTGCCCTCACAAAAACAAATGGATATCACAATATATATATATATATATATATATATATATATATATATATATATATATATATAGTCCTGCATTAGCATGTATGATGCATACATGCCACAAACATCAAGGAAATGGCAGATGTCTATGTCTCCTTTGATGTAATCTACACACATTTTTATGTTGGCAACTGATACCAAAGGTATGATCTTTCAAGACTTACTCTTCTTGTGGAAGTTGGAGTTGGTGCATAAACTGCAGTCTTTGCATTGCAGTCTCTTATGTATCTATTTTTTATTCATTTATTAACCAGGTAATCCCATTGGGCACAAGCACTGCTTTTCAGGGACAGTCCCAGAGTACTGGCTAATTAAGTGACTTACTCAGAGTCACACAGTAGGCAAAGGGGGATGGAAATAATCAGTCCCTGTACTCTGGATTATGGGATGCAGATAGTTAAAAACTCAGAACCTTAATCCTCTGCACTAACTGCCAAATAACATTTTATTTGCCGGTTGATTCAACCTTACTAACATAAGTGAAAAAATCAGTATATCTTGATAAACAATTTTGGATTGAAAAACAAATACAACATGGACAAAGTGGTGAATTACAAAGCAACCACTCGCACTCCTAGTTGACATACACCTCAGCGAAGTGGACTGTTGATTTTGCACGTTTTGGACTCAGAAGGTTGCTGGAAGTCTCTTTTTTGAATCCACCTGAAATAACTACTTACCATCACTTAATTTGCTGCCTCAGTGGAGCACTGGGCTGTGCTTTGTTTCAGTTACTCTATAGATCTGACAACATTGCAGGTAAATACAAATGATATTCTGCTTATCAAGGAGTTCCGCTTACATTTCATTTACTAAGCCTGGAGTAGAACAACTCCTACTTGGTGCGAGGGGTGTATGCACTGCCCCACAGTTGTCTGCATAGGCTTATATTACGCATCTGCCACAGTTTGCAAAACAAGTCAATAGTGATAGTTTTTCTCTGTGTATTTTGTAGTTCGCCATGAGGAAAAACATCATAGATAGAGACATCCCCATACCTCTCAACCTGTTAGCGCAAAAAATCTGGACAAAGCCTAGAATAATGGGGAAATGAAGGCCCCAAAATAGACAGAGTTGAAATATTGCTGTTATAAACATAGAAAGTTGATAGAATAACAGGATTTGTCTTAGCATGCATTTTCTGAAGGGTATGAAGTCTGAAAGTCAAATGCGTGTCATTATTTAGTCACTTCAGTCCTCAGTGATTTGCCAGAAAAACACAAAGTTTAGGAGAAACAGACTAAAATATGAAGCAAAAATCTGGACATTCCATGCAAATCTGGACAGTTGAGAGCTAGGGGCATTCTTTATTTTTGTACATTTTTTTTGGTCCCCTCAGACCTCATCATACTGGCTTGGCCCCCAATTCCTCACGTCCACTCCAGGTCTACCAGCCATCCTCCTACCACCCCCCTGACTTACTCCGGTATTGCTGGGGCCTGTTGTGGATACTATGGGTGCCTTGGGCACTCACACATCTGTTCTTCTATCTGTTTGTTTTTCTTTTAAATGCCCTACCCACTCCCTTTATCCACCCCCACTGCTTGTTGATTACATCTGAGGGCAACTCCCCTTAGGGAGCATCATTGACAAATACCTTCCCACCCAGGACAGGCATGCCCATCTCTCCCTGCTGTTCCATCAGTCACCTGAGCAGCCAATCAAACCTGGGTTGGCTGGACCATACTCAGCGCATTATCCCTGTATTCCAGCAGAGTGTCTCTGAAGCGTCTCTTCTTTACCCAGAAATACTAGAATGCCTGTCACTGTGAAGGTCTGGTGAAGGAACTCTGACAGTGAGAATGACAAATCTTAAAATAATTATTCATAATATATTTAAGATATCATTGTAAGGTGCACTGAATGCAAACTTGATTCTTCTGCTACCAAATGGACTAACTAAGTCGCATAAATGTGTTCTGATTTGTCAACATTATTTCTATTTGGCCGACACTGTAATTTTATATCCCAAATGTTGCATAGTGCATTCATGGTAGAATAACACCAGATATCACATATAAGTATAATGTATCAGTTTAGATGGATTATAATTCTCTGATACCAGCACATGCATTTTTTTCTCTGATTCCAAAGTGTTAATTGGCAAACTGCTTTAGTCTGGTTTTGTTCTGTGAGTAAAGCAAATCTCTCTTTGACAATGTTTACACTGTCGGTTAGATTTATGTGGGATCTTATGTTACACTCATTATAAGTGAAGCCTGTTTGTCAGCTGTTCATTTTTTTCAACATTGCCAGGCATGTTGAACTTTAAACAAACTCGCAATGTTATTGTTTTATTAAGGCTTATACAAAGTCAGCATTGTACAGTGACATTATACCACTGCAAGAATCTCACACAGAATGCGTTTTGCTCCTTTGATTGCTTGTAAGTTTGTTTTTATTCATTTAACAAAACAGCTCTCTCCCTATAACCATCTCCCCCACACACACAAAAAAGAACTTGGTGATTAACAGTTGTATTTTTTGAAGTATATTATTTGTATTCTAATAAAAGAAACAATAGAAGTATTCAACTTTTATTGCTAAAATTCTTCATGTCCCATCTGACCCATCATTTAAATATTTACAACACCCAGCGTGCTAATGAAGAATAACTGTGGAGAGGCATTATACCTCCAAGTCTCTCGCTGGGGTTGAGAACACTTTAAAATGGCATAATATCCACTAAGCCTGAAAATCATACAAATCACCCAGATATGCTAATGCATAAAAGTTCTGCATGGTAAGATGCAAAAATAACAAAGTATCCTGACCACAAACCCAGAGAAGGAACAAAAAAGTATGGATTTGGATGATGAAGTGAATAGACAGAGAGGTTTATATTTCACAGCACCATACTGTACCATAAATGACAATGGACTGTCTCATATTCAACAGTACATAGTGTTGTGGCACGAAGTGGCATGGAAGTAAATGGTTAAAGTGATAACAAACTAGGGAGAGGAGAAAACATCATTAGCAACTGGGACTTGTATACCTGTGACAGTAGAAGCTGTCAGCTGACAATATAATAGAAACAAGTAGAAATAAGATATGCCAGCTGGATGATTCACACAACATGCAAAACAAATAAATTCAAATGCAAGGCAAAATACAGTATGCAAATGAGAACCTGCTATTTTATAGTTTGTGATGAGACCATAGATATCAGCATGACATGACGGCACACAGTCAGCGAGGGCTGTATCACATGATGAGTAAGTTGTGAGCCAAAAAGGCCAGCCCAGATGATGAGACACTGAAAACCTGCAACATTGTGCAGATTGACATGATGTGCTCACTAGCGGGAGTGATACGGAAAAAAGTACATGATAAGGTGCCCATAGCACAAGTAGAAGGCAAGCAGCTGGAGCACACAGACTCAGAAAGTACAGAAGCAGAAAGGGACTTATAATGAAGAACATACAATACAGAATACATGTGAACCAGCAGGCGAGGAGTGTTCCAAGCAGAGCTACCACACTCATTTGGTGTTGGTAAGGCACATCACATGTAGAGATGGCACAACAGAAAGGTCACCATAACAGTATCACAAAACATTGGTACTATCCATACTCAAGCCATGAATGTCCAGTGAAACAACACACACACACACACACACACACACACACACACACACACACACACACACACACACACACACACACACACACGCACACACACACACACAGACACACACACAGACACACACTCTCCATAGAGACAGATAAGTGTATGGAATAGTATACCAGGAAAGGACACACATGAGGGAGATGGTGATAACTGAGCATATAAACACACCAAACCCATACTTAATGGCCAGCCATGCATTACATTATGAGCACCAGGCAAGCAGCAAAGAATGGGTCATTTCTAACTTTGACATCAACAGTACTAAACAGTTTACTCACAAGTTTCTCCACCAGATCAGTAATGATATACAAGACATCACTATACTTACATAACCTCTGCTGCATCTTTCACAGGATGAGTGTCATCTGTAAAAATGTGTTGGAGACTACCTGGAGGTCAAGCATGCATAGCAACACTGCTTTTTGATCCTTCAGTGCCAGATCTTTCTATTTTGTGAACTTTCAGCATAACAGTAAAGAAAGCTGCCAGATACTGATCCCACTGGTCTATTTGGCTGGCAGCAGAAATCTCAGCTATCCAGAATTTTGCAAAATGTCCCTGATTTTGTCTCATATTGTATCCTGTCCCTCATAAAATGTTTACTTTTTTATCTGATAAATTGTTGAGGATTACAATCAGTCAATAATGCCAGACATTGTCGTTTCTTACTCTCTGTTTTTCATAAAATGCATGCTGATGCAAAACCTGTTGTTGTAGTAATGTTTTAAGTGAATATAAGTAATACTTAAAATTGTTTCTGATTCTGGGCCTTTGCGCCTACATTATTTCCACATGGTATGACACAAGTGCGTACAATAAGGAGGGTGTGAGTATGTATGGAAGACACCAAGGCAGGGGTATGGACAGCAATCGATGTTTACTAAGTACTGAACAAAACATAGGACCAACATGTTGCTAACAAGTAGTTGTAGCTTCCTGGCATGACAAACGCATTCCACTCATGCTAAGCAAGGTGCACATATTAACTGACAACTTTCCAAGTACATTACCGGAAAGGCAAGTGTGACACAGCCTGAACAGACAAGTTTTAAAATAACTGCATATTACATCACAACATTATGTAATGCACTGTGTACCATGATCCTTGCAATTATTAATAACAAAGATTACAGTAATATTAGGCAAATGACATGTGAGCTGTGGACAATACTCCAAACTTGAGTGCTCAGACTACACTTTTGACTGTCCATTTTATGTCTAGACTTTGTGCTCCATGAGTCATGTGGACAACAGCAAAGGTTCTGTAATGTATCACAGGTACAAATATAGGCAAATACAGTCAAGAACAGCAAATGTAAACATTGCAGCTCTGTGCTGTAATATACTGCAACAATGCAAACATTAAAACAGTCTACTTGTACTAGGGTTGCCATCTCAAGTAGATGTTAAAGTGAAAAAGAAATTGTGACCAAAACTGGCATTGTCACAAAGTGTGGCCTACAGCATGGAGTATAGCAGCTTTCAAAATTTTATATGTGTGTGTGTGTGTGTGTGTGTGTGTGTGTGTGTGTATAATACTCCCGCACTCACATGCAACATTTATTTGTTTATTTGTTTGTACATATAAAACAAAAATCACAATAGAAATGACTAACTACCCCTGCCCTACCAAGAGTTAAAAGGTTTACTGAATGCAGTGCTAAAAGCATTGTATAAAAAGTAATTCTTGCACTCTTCAGGTAATAATACTGCAGTATTAAATTTTGACACAGCCGTATGTTCACAAGTAGTTCAACTATCTAGTTACGTTGGTATATGTAATATTTTTTTTTGCTAATTCACATTTTATATAATAACAAAGTTACTGAACAAAGTGTCAACGAGCAACCATTTTACTACTCTGTATCTTATCTGACCCCAGGTGAAAAAGTGCACATGTGCAGAAGAAATATGTTGTGCGATAGTGTGGTAACTGTACCGGTATACTACCCTGCATGAAAAAAATAAATTCACAAACAAAGAAACAAAGAAATATATGGATTAATATACATCAGGCGTAATTAACCACTCTTTAAGCAGTCATGTGCATCATGTACATAGCCTTTACTTTTCATGTCATAGGCCCTCAGGTATTAATTTGGGTGCTATTTCAAGGAAATGCCCATCTACTATTCCAAACATAACAAGTTTGTATCAGTGTTGCAGGAATACATGTTACATGCATCCTTATTATCTCTCTTCTGCTTGCAGCCGTGTACTTTCTCTAAAAGTTTAGATAATTAGTGTCCATACTAGGATTTCATAATTTTTTTCTAGTAAATTTTTTCTCTTGGTTTTGAGCAATTCTTGTATTCTGAAGTAATGAATGTTGTTATCTATAACTCATGATATTACTAAGACTGACTTGGCTATAACAATGCTGACCAGTATATGAAGCCAAATTGTATTATGAAATCCACACAAAACCTAAATTATTGCTGTTGATAAAAAACTTCCATATTCATTTTGGAATATACTACCCACAACATGATAACATGATACCTACAATATACAGACTGAGCCATAAGCCATGACTCATGAACCCTGTATTCTAGCAGCATTTTGCCCTGTCACACTGATGGGAAGGATTCATGTCTGCTACGGGCATTTACCTACAGTTACTTATGTACGTGTTATGCATATGAAGAGCTGTTTGCACAAACCTGATGCCATTGTCTAAATTAAACAGTCAACAGAAATGATTTCTGAGGAGTCTTTTAAATCTTCAAGAGTAGAAAAAGCACAGCATACATGCATTATTGATATCTAATAGCCAAAGCAGCAGTGAAGAAATATTGGTACAGAAATGATAACACTTCACAATTGCATTTGCTCCATTCAAAATAAATTCACAAGAAGAAACAGATAAATAGATGTAATGCTATAATCTGCAGTTCCTCTCTAACAGGATTCCTCAGATTGTATCCTCTTTACTCAGTCCAAGACAGGTGGGATGTTTGGGTTAGGTCAGGGGTTCATTGTGAGTACTTGTGCTGGTTTTTATGTTCTTAGATTTTGCTTTTTATTTTATTTGTGATATATTCAGACTGAAGATTTTAATGAAGGTGTATCTTTATTTATGTAACTTATATTACAATTGATTTTATTGAATTACAACAATTAAAATCTGTGAATTTTCATTTGCTTAACCCCTTCTTTCCTGTTTGCTTGGTTTATTATTATTTTATTATTATGTGTATTTGTAAAAAGATATTTAGAACATTTTGTATTATTTTTCTTGTACCTGCAGTGATAATTGCATGACCTTTGAGTGTCTTTAGTATTTGCATTTCTGCAAGTCACTTAACTGGTACTGGTGCCTCATTTCACTTCATTCGTAAAGACTGCTAGTGCTGGATGGATACATTGTTCAGAATTGGGGGAGTTCCACTACATATGTGACTATATTACCCAAGCAAACATTGACACACATAGCAGATTTACTATAAGAGCTAGGGGAGCTAAAGCACCCCCATTAAGGCTTGTCTCTCAAGTGTGCCATTTTTGGAAATGCATTCTCTTTCTTAAGTTTTCCCATTTAAGAAGTGACTTTCTTGTTTTTGCTTAGCTTAAAAAAATGGTTTCTAAAATGTGATTGCACTGTGAAAATATGTTCCTTATCAGCTGATCTTGACAATCCAATCATGTTCAGGAGCCACACTGTCACTTCTGGACTGCATGTTAATGACTGAGCAGTAAAATCTGTAATAATGCACTCTTTCCTAGAGTTTGGACTGCCTTTATGGCTGATGCTGCTTCTGTCAGTAGATTTATTGATCATACAACTTGGAGTGGCCTGTGGATTGAGGTAAGCAACTTCAGGAAGATATGCCTCTCTGGGAATCTAGAAGGTCAACTGATTTTTGTATTTTTAGCATGCCACTCAAATGCTTCTGAAATTCTCAAAATGTTCCTGATTTTTGCCCTTGTATGTTTGATGTGATATTAGTTAAATTTGTGGGTTTCTGACAAATTGAGGACTGCAGTCAAAAGAATAACAACAGTTGTTTGAGTTTCACACTTCATATCCTTCAGAAAAATGCATGCAAAGCCTGTTAGCAGTAGCTTTCAAAGGTAGTACTTAAAGTCTGCACTGTGTTTTGGCCTTTTGACCTCTGTTAAGTTTTAGATTTGTCCCGATTCCTGAGCCAAGAGGTGTTGGTGGTTGGGGGTTGCACTATAACGGTTCAAAAAGAAATGAGCTGGAATAGACTTTGGGCCATAATGTACTTCTTGATTCAGTTTATCAAAAACAGATATAAAAGGTGTATAGAATCATACCAATATTTGTAGTTGATTAAGTGTGTGTGTGTATGCAAGTGAGAGAATGGGGGGGGGGGGCAGTAGGCATTTTTCTCAACTATATCCTGATTTTTCCTAATATTTGGTTCTATTCTTCCTAAAAAATATCACTTTTTGGGAAACTGTTGTGGATTGTAATCATTAAATAAGGAATGATGTGAGTTTGAGACTTTTTTTGAATATCTTTATTATTTATTTTCAGTATACAATTTAAATTAAAAACAAATACAAACTACAATCAAAGCTAAAGAGAAACAACAGCAATCATAAACAACACACAACTATATACAGCTATGTACATAAAAGTGCTGCATTCCACCACACATAAAATTATAGTTAAGTTGTATATCAAAGAAAAGGTATATAAAGGAGTTAGTATATCAAATAATAATCTTCATATAATGCACTGAATTATTTTCGCTAAACAATTTTTTTAAGTATAAAACTGAGATTTCTTTATACTTTGATGTATTTTAAAACTATCTCCTTAAAACAACTCCAAGATAGCTTAGTCCTATCAGTCAAATTTTGTATTATGTATACTTTATTAACATAAACAATGCATTTAAGCTATATTTATTCTTTCTTACTTGTACTGCGGTGGTGGTGGTGCTGCGGTAGCATTGTCGCCTCACATAAGACGTTGTCCTGTTCCATTCTCAGCTAGAGCGTCTTCTGTGTGGAGACATGCGTGAATGGGCATACCGTCGTTGAAGGTTGTGCGTCAGGGCCGGCAACTCGGCACGTAAAAATCTACTGCCAATCATTAGCGAACCGGAGTTCCGCTGTGGTGACCCCTAACCGGGAAAAGCTGAAAGACACAACAACAACAACGTGTTTCATTTATGTAATATGAACTGTAAATTCTCAGGACAATGCAAATTTTTTATAACTCATCTTTTCCTACCTGGCTTTTAAAGAGCAGCATAGCTGGTATGTAATTTTAAACTTCCATAAACTATGAAATAAGTCTTCATTGGGATAATTGCAAGATTGTGTGATTTATTTGGAAAATAATTCAATAATTTGGCTGGAATCATGTATGCATTGTTGAGAATCATGTATTGCATATAGAAAAGTTTCTTGAGTAGATACATTTGAGATTTAAATTAAAAGAGTCTCTGAATTGATAAATTGAAATATGTGCATTAAAACCTTCCCAGTAGTTTGAATATAGAACACATTTTTCATATCTAAAATTGGTAATACATGTATTAGAAATCAGCTTGTCATAAGCTAATGATTTTCAGAATGGTTTACAGAAATGTATTTCATTTTTATCTATTTAAAGCTTTGTGAATTTATTTTGTATAAGAAAATACATTTGGTTCAGGATAGGCATATACCCCTTGGGAAATTACAAGATGTTCTTAGTTTATCAAAGGATGACAAGTTATTAATTATAAAATCAAGCACTTATCTTTAAGTAAGGGAAAGTTCTTTAAATCTAGCACTTAATTATTTATTTTATTGCTGTGATTTAAGTATATTGGTTGTAACAATACAAATGAGAATTGCATATCTGATATTTCAGTGAGTTTTTGTATTAAAATTATTTTGACAACTTGGAATGTATGTAATTTGATTTGTTTCATATCTTTTTTGCTTATAAATGGTAAGGTCATAGGGTTACATTTATAATATTAGAATGTAGATAAACCATAATTCCACCCTAGTATGGTGCCATTTATTTTGTTTTATAATAAAGTTGATTATTTTTATTAATTTATTAGCATTAATTATTAAGTAAAACAGATAAAAATTAGACAACTTTAGCCATCCTTGTTTTTTCGGTATGATAAGTTTATTATAGGCCATTCATACTGATTTATGTCTCCACATAAATATTCCTAAAGTAGCGTTTATGTTTTTAAAATTTTTTTTATGTAATGTCTAGAAAGACGAGTTAAAATGGAATAAAAGCCTTGATAAATGTTCATTTTTACTTATAGCCACTTTTGAAGGAAGTGAAAGATTTATTTTCCTATATTTCAGTATCTTTTATGATATTATTCCAAGCTTTTATTGTATTGTCTTGCTATTTTAAAGTAGGGTTTTGAGTAAAAGTAATGCCTATGGTTTGGTTTAAGTATAAAAATCGTTTTAGATCCATTCAAGAAACAATCAGAAATACCATTAATTCTTATATGTTTAAAGATTACAAGATGGATTTTGGAGATATCATGTATAGCATATTAATAGAATTCACAGCTGAAACCATTTGGACCTGGAACTTTACCTTGTTTGAGATTTTTAATAATGTTTGTCCTCTAAGATGTGCCAGTAATGACACCAGTTATGACGTTTCAACCATTTATTGAAATAACATTAGACAACTCCAAAGATACCACAACACATAATATCTTAACTACATTATATAACACTCAGTAACCTTAATCCATGGCATAATGAAGTCCATTCCAGCCAAAGTCTGGGGACTGTGTGCATACCCCAAGCTGCCTTTTACCTGTTTTAACAAAGACCCTTAGGGGTTGCCTCCCAGCCCAATCCCCATATGTCTTGTCAAGGTCATAGTATTGAACTCAACCTGAGCATAATGAGGAGGATACTGAAATACATCCAGGGGAAAACAACAGGGGCAAGTCACCCCATGACCGTCAAATTGGCATGGATGCCACGCTTTTCCCCACAACAGCCTTGGGATTAATTGAATGTTTCAAACAAAGAATATGAACCCACTTTTACAAAAAATTCTCTAATGAGAGGGTAATGTCCAAATTGAAAAATTTAATCCTAGACTGTTCAGGAGCCTCACCATTAAAGTTAAAAAAGTTTTTGCCAGGTATCTCCAAGCCTGAGTATTTGATCAACTGGGACCTAATTTACCTGGCCACCTGGGCTACTCTGTGGTTAATAAAACATCTGGAGATCTTGATAGCTCCAGTCTAGGTAGTCTCGCGTGTGACAACAGCTGGCTTCAAACCTCTCAGATGTGAAACTAGGACATACCTAAAAAAACAAAATTTTGAAATTGCCAATTATTACTCATTAAGGATCCCATATGTCCCACCAGATGTGACAAAGCTTGAAGGCCTTCTCTTTTGATGAAGGAATGACTGATGATCCAGATAACTTCCTTCCCTGTAACGCAAAAAATGGTGTTATTGTCTTATGTAAAATGAAAAGGCATCAGACAGCCACCTTCCTATTGTTCTCAGTACCCTGGGGAATGAACTTCCATGGCCAGGTCAGATATAAGCCTTATGCTAAAAGAATGTGAAGAGTACCTCTGAGGATTTAAGCCTTGGGATAAGAAAGCTCTGACAAATACTGAGTCAGTGTCTACTAGCTTGAATGGTCTGCTGGACAATGAAGTAAATACAGGGCCTGCATGTGCTGCCAAGGAGGTTATATTGCACAAAAGACTAAATCAGTGGACTGGGCAAATAATCAGGGTTCTAAACCTGTCTTACCAGACTTGCTGTCCCTGCCTTACCTGCTCAGGTTTGGACTTTCTCACCTATATCAGCAGAAACTTTCTGTGAATGACAACCTCCTCCCATCACAGACAGATTAACATTTCACTAGACCAGAAAGCCCTGGCATACAGTCAGGTGAATAGAGTTGACCAAATGGTAAAGGTATGAACATCAGTTGATGAAAGAAAATGCCCCCTAATAACAATGGCTAGCAGGTGGCATCCTGTTAGCTTCCTAGGATCCTTTGTGGCCCCTTTGACATTTTCCAATCCTTTAACCAGTCTGAAGGCAACCCAATGGCCAGAGTAATCTTTGAGCCCCATAAATCAGGAAAACCTGCCTAGAACTAACAAATTAATTGGGAGAGTGCTAGGACAATCTCCTTTGGAGCGTCTGTGTACCAAAAAATTACCATTAAATGTAATCCCAGCATCTGTGATGCAGGGACATGAAGTTATAAAAACCTCTAAAGGTCTGTACAGTGGACAAGTAAGCCCTTTTTGTGCTCTGAACCCAGGAATTTGCCACTATCAATCCAAATTTAACCAATTAACCAGACTTCCAAAGGAATGGCAGTTCCCAGCAGCTCCACGTCCCGGGCTAACTGATGAAACCTGGTAAACTGAAACTGGGAAAGGCTATCAGCTATTGCATTGTTGCAACACAGTACATGATTTCTAGAGAAAGATAGATTAATCTGCAAACTCAACAGAACTAACAATCAAATGACAGAGTGTACCTATTTAGACTTAGAAGAGTACTTGCTCAGGGCATGGACCACACGAAAGGTTGTTCAAGCAAAAGGAAATCCTGCTGTTATGCAATTATTCCTTCCACACCTGGGTTGCTACCTAAATAGGGAAGATCTCAAGAAAGGTGATGCCCCTCCTCCTCCTTTTGGCTGACTAGGTCATGGGCCATCTAACTGCAAACCAACTCCCATAAAAACAGCTGCCCATTACAATGCCTACTGCTGCATCTGTGAAAAGGTTCAACTCAGTAGAAGAGCCCCAAAATGATTGCCAAAGGGAAACTCTGTAAAATTGGTTCAAGAAGATTTACCATAGGTGAAGGTTGTCTTTGACAATACATATCAGTCGGACCCTATAGTATTTGGGTTTATTAACTTTCAGTAGATTAGAATGGAGAGGTGGAGATATGCTCTAGAGAGAAGAGGAATGAAGGTCAGCAGGACTAAGACAGAATATATGTGTGTGAATGAGAGGGAGGATAGAGGAATGGTGAGTAGAGGTGGTGAAGGTGGATGAGTTTAAGTACTTGGGATCAACAGTTCAGAGTAATGGTGAGTGTGGAAGAGAGGTGAAGAAGAGAGTACAGGCAGGATGGAGTGGGTGGAGAAGAGTGTCAGGAGTGATTTGTGACAGACGAGTACCAGTAAGAGTGAAAGGGAAGGTCTACAAGAGGGTAGTGAGACCAGCTATGTTATATGGGTTGGAGACAGTGGCATTGGCATAAAGGTAGGAGTCAGAGCTTGACGTGGCAGAGTTGAAGATGTTAAGACTTGCACTGGGTATGACGAGGATGGATAGGATTAGGAATAAGTATATTAGAGGGTCAGCCCAGGTTGGAAGGTTTGGAGACCAAGCCAGAAAGGCAAGATTATGTTGGTTTGGACATGTGCTGAGGAAGGATGCAGAGTATATTGGGAAAAAGATGCTAAGGATGAAGCTGCCAGGTAACAGGAAAAGAGGAAGGCCTAAGATAAGATTTATGGATGTGGTGAGGGAGGACATGCAAGTGGCTGGTGTGACAGAGGAAGATGCAGAGGACAGGAAGAAATGGAAACAGTTGATCTGCTATGGTGACCCCTAACGGGAGCAGCCAAAAGAAGAAGAAGAAGGAAATTAGAATTGGTCTGCAAAAAAAGTACTACCTGGTGCAATAGCCTTGCAGGCAAAGTTCAGTAGCTCTTGAAGCTGTATGATGTCTTCTACGTGGGCCTTACGAATATCCAGGAACATCTGAATTGTGAGTCTGAGATGCTTGAGTTTGTCCACCAAGAGTGTAAAGACCCTTGCCAGCACATGATCTGTCAGATCCAGGAAAGTCAGCTCCTGGCTTGACCCTTCCTTCTTGTCCACCACCAACGGTACCCCGAAGGAAGTGCAGACATCAGTGAAAACGGACATCCCTTCAGCAGCCTCTTTCTTGCCTTCCTCCACTATCAGAAAATTGTCCATGTAATGAACTGCTGATTGCTAAGGTGCTCTTTACAGCAAATACCAATGTAAGGCCATATTAAAAACTTTGAGGTTAGCACAGGACAATGAGCACCCCATGTGGATTGCAGTAATGAAAAGGAGCTGACCATTTAAATGAAATCCTAATAAGCACTAGTCCTCCTCCTTGACTGGAAGCAAATGAAAATCTGACTGAATGTCTAACTTACACAGCCAAGGGTCTGAGTACCATGAGATTACTTCTGTTGCCTGCTTCAGGGAAGAGTAATGGAACTTAGCTTGATCCTTGTCAATAAAGTCATTGACTGATGAACCCTCAGGATGAGAGATATGGTGGATCAACCTGTATTTGCCTTCTTTCTTTTTGGGCACAAGGTCTGTAAGGGAAGTTTTAAAGGCTGGCCATGGAGATTGAGCAAATGGACTAATGACCCTATCCACTAACAGTTCCTTTTTGATAAATTTGGAGCTATTAGCTCTTGTCCTTTAATAGATGAAAGATTTTTCACTGGCTGAGAATCTAACAGGAACAAAGAACCAACCCTAAACCCTTTTCAAAATATTTTATGAGAAAGGCAGCTGCAACACTGTTGGGGTAATCTGCTAATAGTTGAACCAATTTACCTAGCTTGATTGGGGAGTGAGAGGGTTAGCAACTGATCTAAGCCCCTTGCTGAAAGGAACTTATAGCAACAAAAAGGCATTTTCTCTCTACTCTGGCTGAAATGGGGTGAAGCTCTAGTATTCTCATGAAGGGGAAAACCAGAAATGGAACCAGGGTGGCCCAACTTAGCCCAGCATCTAACTGATAGATGACCCTTGCAGCAAGAGTTACATAAGTGGGCTTATTTACAAGTTGGCCAAAAACAGTTCCCATTGTTGAAAACCCAGCATAACTTCCCCTCCACCTGAATTTTAACTGAGGCTTCTTGTTCCTGACTATTGGGCTTGTCCAACATCATGGTCAGCCAGATGTCTGGGTGCTTGAGTTTCCACCTTTTGGATTTATCAGTAGCCTTTAATATTCTAACTCTCTAATTGTAAGACGACCATACAGAACCCCCTTTTACATGACACACTTCTCAAATGGCCAACATAAGCCAGTAATGGCAGAGCCTGACTAGGATCATTTTCAACAATGATTTCCATAATTACCACAAGTCATAATGACCAGGTGCCCCATTTCTTAACCACTGACTTAGCAGAAGCCCTTTTCCTGATGGCTGCTAGGGCTGCCAATATGTCCTTTCCTCCTAGATTATGTGCTTTGATTATATGACAAATACCATCTGTGTAAACTAAGTCAAACACATCTACAACTTCCCCTCTAAGGATTTTCTCCTTGATGTTGGCCAGAATGTATGCTATAAAATGGGAACCCAGGGAACTGAAACTCAAAGTGTCCAAAATAGACATGGGGGAACAAAGACCTCCTAAGTTCTGGAGCCTCTTGCACAGCCCAAAAAATAATAAAATAAGTGCTTTTGTTTTTCAGTGGAAAACTTCTTCTGAAGAGGTTTTCCACTGTAGGTCTGAAGACGTTTTCCATTGTAAAATGAAAGTGCTTATTTTATCATTTTTTTTTAATAATTTGCAAATAAAACAACTGAGCACAAGGTAATTTTTGGGCTATGCAAGAGGCTCTGGATCTTAGGAAGTCATTGTTTCTTCAGCGTTTGGTTTGTTGTCTGCTGTTCTTGTGTTTTTATAGATATGGGAGACACAAACTCAGTAATGCAAAGGTCTGGGTCATCTGTCGCAATCAACTTTGAAGAGGGAGAGGGGTCAGCCTCCTTCTGTTGATTTGTTACCAGTGTTGGAGAAGCTTGTGGTGGGGAACCTTTCTTTGGTGCCTACTGAGCATCTGCTGTGTGGAGCCAAAATTCCTCTCAAGGGCAATGTAAAATATTCTAGCCCTGCCTCCTCAGGAAGGGAATTGATAAAGCCATCAAGATACTCATCTACTGTGCCCTCTATCTGCACCCCCGGCACTTGACATCCCCTCATTACCTTCTGGGTCAGCCAAAAGCTCAGTCATTAGCTGTGGATTATCCCCTGCAGACAGGGTATCTCTTTTGACCTTTCTCCTTGTTTTCTTTGGAGAATTAGTATACTGTGATGTCTCCTCATAAGTGGCTGGTAAGGCTGACTTCTTGTTACCCAATCCCTGGTCTTGAGATTGGATTTGCCTCCGAATCAGAAAATAAGCCCTGGGCTTCTTGAATTAACTGATGTAATTTGTTCTTTAGCACCTGTAATGATGAAGGACCTGTAAAATAAAGGGAACAATAACTAGGAGAGATACAAAACCTATTCATCAGTTTAGTGCCAAGACCTGGCAGTGCACTTCATCCACCCCCCAACAAATATATATATATATATATATATATATATATATATATATATATATATATATATATATGTGTGTGTGTGTGTGTGTGTGTGTGTGTGTGTTTTATTAATTAGCTTCCTTCTCGCCCCCCTTTTTTGTTAAACTGAAGGTGCAGTTATTGCCTGGAGTGTTGAATTTCCCACCAATAAAAATACCATTAATTGCCTGCATAATGAAAATTATACCTGTAAAAGTCCTCAGGTGAGAAAAACTGTGTAATTGAAATCCTGTTAGAAAAGTCCCCCAGCAGATGGTGCCAACACCTCTAGGAAGTTTTTGGTGCACTGCTCCTGTGGTGTTCCAAAGCAAGAGATTCTTCTTTCCAGTTGATGGAAAAGCTTTCTTATTATATAGCATTAAAGTAAGGGAAATGGAGTCATTGAAAGAAAAAGCAGTCCAACAGCTAACAATGACCAGCTGTGCAAGTCCCTCTGAGCCCCCCCCCAAAAAAAAAGTGATGGCAAGCATGACACCAGACTCTCAACCCATGACACTCCAGCAAACCAAAATTCCCACTCAATGATTCATGACTAGTTCACCATAACTAAAACAGTGCAAACCAAAACATTGATCCATAGGCAACCAATGTCCTCATAGCTGAAGCTTAGCTGACACTCAAAACAGTAACGGTATGTCCCTTCCACAAACCAGGACAAGCTGCCCAAGCATACTGGATGAAAGTACAGTTGCGTAACCTCTTACCATAATGATAGATGTCCTTGCCTTCACTGCTGCAGTATTCATAACTTATGGGGGAGTGCTATACCTCAAGAAGAAACTTGGGAGGAGGAAGAAGCAGTAAAGCCCTCTAAGAAGCAACGAAGAATGGCATTAGCAAAATCAGCTCTAGCTCTGGAGATACCATCCACCTAGTAGTGTTTAGTAAAAGTATGCACAGAAGTCCATATAGCTGTTTCAAGAATAGAATTAGTGCCTGAGCCATTGAAAGAAGCACCAGAAGAAGCCACAGCTCTAGTGGAATGAGCCTTTACAGGAGAAGGAAGGCTCTCGCCATCAAAAGTGTAACAAAAAGAAATAGCCTTTGAAATCCAAGTAGAAATAGTTTGCTTGCAAACATCCAATCCTAAAGACCTAGGTTGAAAGGAAACAAACAATTGATCAGATTTTCTTATAACTTTAATCTTACCCAAATAAAATCGGAGTTGTCTATGTATGTCGAAGGTATGCAGCACCCTCTCACTGTCAGATTGCAGAAAAGGGGAAAAAGTAAGCCAATTAATAGACTGATTAAGTGACAATTCATTAATCACCTGGGGCATAAAAGGATTAGTATACAAGGACACCCTGTCCTCGTGGAATATCAAAAAGGGCTTGCAACTCAGACACCCATCTGACAGAAGTAAGGGCAAACAAAAGAACTGTCTTCCAAGAACAATGTTGCAAGGAGGCTGAAATAGCAGACTCAAAAGGAGCCTGAGTCAATTTCTCCAGAATTAAATTAAGATCCCAGGGAGGATGAACAGGCTTCCTGGGAGGTCTAATATTAAGGATGCCTTTAAGAAATTGCTTAGCCTCAAATCTAGAAGCTAACAGAGGAGTTAAAAGCAGACAAGTAGAAAAAGCTGATAAGTGGGCCTTAACAGTAGAATAGACCAAACCAGCACTGAGCAACTCACACAAAAACAGAGAACCAAAGGAACATCCACAGTAAGTGGGCCCAGGTTATGAGAGAGACACCAAATATAAAACCCCTTCCATTTAGATAAGTAGGATTTCCTAGTAGGAGGTTTTCTGGCCTTCTGCAGGACATGCAGCACATCCTCAGAAAAAATGTGTCTATGAGGAATGAAAACTTTATCACCCACAGTGTCACCTGAAGCATGGTCAGATGGGGATGGATGGGAGATCCCTTGTTTAGTGTAAGTAGATCCACCCTGTGTGGTAACTTTTGATGATTGCCCTTGGCTAGATGCAGAAGTAGAAGGAACCGGTGCTGTCATGGCCAAAAGGGAATCACCAACAACATTTTGGAAGCATCCTGTTGAATCCTGAACAGGACACTTGAAATGAGAGTAAGGTGAGTTAGTGCATAAAGAAACAACACCTTCCAAGAAAATGAGAGGGTGTCCACCTTCCACACCAGAGGACCTGGGACTCTGGCACAAAACAGAGGAAGCTATCTGTTCAGAGGGGAGGCAAAGAGATCTATTTGAGGAGTACCCCACTGGTGAACAATGTCCAGAAACACATCCTTGTGAAGCATCCATTCGTGAGATTGAGTGAAGGACCTGGTCAGAGTGTCTGCCATAATGTTCTGATCTGAAGTGATATAGAGTGCCATAAGAGTCATTTGATACTTGACAACCAGATCCCATACCAGAAGTGCCAAGCAACAAAGAAGGTAAGATCTTGTTTCCCCCTGTTTGTCGATATACCACATAACTATGAATACCTTGACAGGCCCTGGAGAGAAGAGAGGATGAAAGGCCTGAAGAGCCAGCATAAGAGCCCTCATCTATTTTATGTTGATGTGCTCCTTCTGCTGATGAGGCAACCACACTCCCTGAACCCTCAGGGAGCCAAACATTGCTCCCCATCCTACATCTGAAGGTCTATGAACAGATCCTGAGATGAAAGAGGAGGATGAAAAGGAGCCCTGGATTTAGAGACAACAGCTGAATCCACCACAGAAGTTTATTCTTGACACAAGGGAGAAGAGGAACTATAAAGTCTGGAGGAAGTGCTTGTTGAAGCCACATCAACTTCAGAAACCACTGGAACTTCCTCATGTGGAGCTTGGCTAGAGGGATCATTGGAATAGTGGAAGCCATGAAACCCAGAGCTCTCAGAAACTCCCTGGCTGTAAAGGAGGCCAGAGAAAGAAGAGTCTGAAAGTAAGAAATGAGAGTTAAGGTCTTTGGTGGAGGGAGGGATGCCAGCATTGGCACTGTATGAATCCTGCATCCCAGAAAGACATGATCCTGAGAATGAGTCTTGAACCCCAGATTCTGAAGAAGAGAAATGGTAAAATGAAGATTTTGCAAAAAGACCTTTGGAGATGATGCCTGAATTAGCAGGTCTTCCAAGTAAGGAAATATTTGGATCCTTGAAGCCTGCAAAAAGCAATCACAGGAGCGAGGCGTATGGAGAACACCCTTGGGGCACTAGAAAGGCCAAAAGGCAAAGCACAGAACTGAAAATGCCAGGAAGCAGTGAAACACAAAAACTTCCTGAAAAGAGGATGGATCAGAATATGAAAATAAACATCCTTGAGATCCAGAGACACCAGAAAGGCCTGAGGGAGAAAGAGAGGAAACAGGATCTAAAGGGACAACATCTGAAAGAAAGACACTTTCGGAAAAGTATTTAGATGAGAGTGGTCTAGACTTGGTCTCCAAATACCCTCTTTTCTGGGCACTTGAAACATTCTTGAATAAAACCCCTCCCCCCTTTGGGACTCATGCACTTCTTGAATAGTACTCTGAGACAAGAGATCTCAAAGAACCTCTGGGAAAAAAGGAAGTTGTTCCTGAGGAGGCTGAGGAATGCCCATAAAAGGAGATGCCCATAAAAGCCCATGATGAATGATTGACAGAATCCAAGAATCCTGGGTCATTCAAAGCCAAATAAAGAGAAAGAGGAATGTGGCTGGGAACAGGTGGATAGTCATACAGCACCCGTTTGTTAGGAAAGGAAGGCTTAAGAATCCCTGCAGTCTCAGTGGCCTTAGCAGGAGGTGCCCATTTACCACCCTTGTTACCTTTAGCAGGAGTGCGAGATTTCCTACGAACAAAGGCTGGGTTAGAAAGGTAGTTTCTCTGAAATTAAGGCACAGGAGAAACAAAGGCATGTTTAAGCTACTGTAAGGCCTTCCCCTTGTCCTGAAGAGACTTAAACAAACCAGCAGCTGCTTCTGCAAACAAAAGTTTATTATCTAGAGGAGCATCCATCAACTTAGCCTGAATATCATCAGGTACAGGTTGAAGCCTAAGCAAAGAATACCTCCTCAGTACTGAACAAAAAGCAGCAGCCATAGAAGAGGCATCCACTGCATCATAACTACATTTGATAGAATGATGAACTACTTGAGAGGAAGTCCCTTGCATGGAAAGAGCAGAAGATTTGCTCTCAGAATCTGGAAGATCAGGAAAAAGCTGACAAGCCTGAGAAAGAAGATCCAACACATACCTAGACATGTGGGTCTGATAATTATTAGCCATAAAAGCTAGGGTAGCTGAAGTATAAACTTTCTTACCCAGCCTGTCCATGATTCTGCTGTTCTTGTCAGAAGGTAGTAACTTGGATGAAGGAAGCAATTGAGACAGCTTATCAGAGGCTACAGATACCGCAGAGGGGTCAGCAGCAGGACATTTGAACAAAAAGGAACAATCCTCAGGCATCCTATAAAACCTATCAGACTTCTTGGGAGCAAGGGGCAGAGAATCAGGCATTGGAAAAAATATTGCAGCAAAGCAGCCAAGACAGGAGAAATAGCTGCAGGTTTTGGAGATTCCAGCTACAATAACTCATAGTACCTCTTATGGATATCAGAAACCTAGGCACGGTCCCACTTAAAAAATTCCATCATCCTAGAGATTGTGTTCCCAAAGGAAATTTCCTCAGAAGGAGTATCTAGACTATTAGGTTCCTCCTCCTCAGACCCATAGTCCAAAGGAGAAGGAATCTGGGTAGAATAAGTAAGGGATTCTTCATCAGAATCCAACTCTTCCTCAGAAGAATTCAGTTCTATGGGTCTTTTAGGTGAAGAAGAGGACCAAGGAGGAGCTGGAACCGAAACCCCTTGAGGAGGCATTAATGGCAGAAAGCATTAAATAACCCATGAATAAAAGCCTGCCACTCACTTTGTAGATCCCTAGGAGCAGAAGAAACATGTTTAGTTTTCTATTACTTTTTTAAGGGAACGTCCACCCTAGAAAACTGAGAAGGTTCTGACTCAGGATGGCATTCCACAATTGTAGTAGGAACTTCTTCCCTAAGAAGAAACTGTCGAACAAATTGACCGTAGTTCCCCCTGAACTCCTGAAATGGACACCTGCAAAGCCTTGTCAGACATGCAGCCTTCCAAATCCCCGCCGGCCTCCAACCTGGACGTGGCAGAGAAATCCAACAACAGAGCCAAGCGAGTCTTGGGGTTTTGTAACAGCATTGGGGGAAACACCCAGCAGAGGATGAACAGCGGAAGATTCTGGTCTTACCTTTTTCACTTTCGTCTTCCTTGACAGCTGACCATCGGGGCAGGAAGTTCCATCCATAGTATCTTTAGCAAGAAGCTTAAAATGCTGGTTCTTAAGATACAATGAAAGGGAAGGAAGCCTACTATGAAGGGTTTTTGAGACAAATGTCTGACAAATCAAACAAGACATATGGTCGTGAGAAGCTCCTTGGCAAAAAAAGCACTTATCATGGTGGTCTTTATGGGGAATCTATCTCCCACACTGACATTTACCCTTCCTGGTTGACATTAACCCCCCAGACATCACAAAAAGTCAAGAAAAATTACAAAACCCCCAACTGGTTACTTATCTGCAATAGTGATGACTTCAGCAAACGGGAATAATCACCAGAATTTTAATATACAAAAAAAATGGCAAAAAACAGATGGGGGCAAACAGACCAATGGTTAAAAACAGCTTTTGGATGGGCGACAAAGAAGTTCTGAGGATGGTATTTCTGAACGTCACTTTTATGCCCTATGCTATGCAAGGAGTGTTTAGGTGATGTTCAATATACCTTAAAGCAATGGTAGGCTTTGGTAGACTGAGTGGACAATGGGCTTCACATAGAAAAATCCCAGTAAGCTATGAATACTGCAGCAGTCAACGTGAGGACATCCAAAGCTCACAGAAAACTGAAAAGGGGGATGAAAAACTCATTGCTTAGCACGTTCTTAAATGCCCAGACTGAGACAGTGGTAGGACATCCCCAGAAACACGGACACTTCAAACCTTCAAATCATACTAACATTATTTCAAATCTACCAGCACTCTCCATACAGGATTATTAGTTTATTTTATATAAAACCTTTTTTTTTTTTTGAATAAATTGAGTGAGTCCTCTCCAGTGTAGCTTCAAGAGAGCTGAGTAACTGCAAAGCCTTATTATCGTTTCTTTGTTTCTTCTTCTTTTTTTTATATGATTTACAACAAAACTGAATAAGAAACCCTCCAGCACTAGGACCTACTAGCTTGGTTGCTGACAAGCAGCTTCAGTGCATGCCTGATCCATTGCACTGCTGAACTGTTGGTCGGCAAGTCACTACCAAATTTCCCACCACTCAAGGAGCAGACCCGATTTAAAAAGAAGTGTGTGTCGCTGCTCCACTTTGTTCATTTCAGCAGGCAAACATATTTACTAGTAAAGATTCCTTTCCTGTTCAGTAAATAATGATGTGAGAATTTTTTCATGTTTGGGACTTAATTTATTGAACTTTATCTGATTTAAATAATGCTTTAGTTCTTTCATACTGTAATTTAATTTGTGTTCTACATGTAATAGGGAATAGACATTTACAAATGCATCTATAATCTTTTTACTAAAATAGAGGGTTTTTCCATCCTGTTCTAATTCATTTATAATTAGCATTGAAATTTTAAGTTTAATTATTCTTGTCAAAGATTTTGATGGGCTTGTGCCTACTCAGAGTATTTTGTTACGCGCCTAGTTTCATACCATGATACCTGCTAGAGTTACAGCATGGATAGTTAATTTTGTATCTTTCTAATGCATTCATTAATTACTTCTAAATAATTGATTGTTAGTTTTGTTTCCAATGTTGATATTTCTTTTTTTAATGATAATTCTTTCTGTTTATAGATTTTTTGTAATATGATGCTTTGCTTATAAAAAATTCCCTTATCTATGCCTTAAAAGCAGCCCAATGTATATTGGTGTGTGTTTGACTGTCATTTAAGCTTTGTTTTAGATTGTTTATTATACAATGACTGCCGATTAGTATTCCAAAATGTGCAGGTGATTGTGGAGCCCAACCAGCGTGCCCGTTGTAAATCTGACATATACTAATGGAAAAAGGTCCGATCGTCTGGACTATTTCCATTAGTATAAGTCTTGATTTTCTTTGTTTCTGTTAGGTTAGCAACGGAGAACAGAAGATCTCTGTTGCTGTAATCTTGCTATGTTATACGTTTAACATAGTGAGATATCTTTAAAAAAAAGCAACAGAGATCTTCCTTTCTCAGTTGCTTTTTTTAAAGATATCTTGCTATGTTAAAGTCATTTAACATAGCAAGACAGCTTTAAAAAAGCAACGGAGATCTTCCTTTCTCCATTGCTTCCTCTACACAGCTCTGATGTACTGCGTAAGCATACGCATGCGCAGTACATCAGAAAAAGCCCCAGGATAGCAGAAAACTGTGGAAGGGCACCATGCATGTATTATACAAAGGCATTATTTAAGAAAAGTAAGTATTTTTTTTCTTGAATAATGTCATTGTATAATAGCAATAACCCACATCTGGGTGTGGGTAATGCTAGATTTACCCATGGTTGTCTTTGTTTGGTCACTCGGGCTTCGCCCTCATGACCAAACCACACCAACTGTGGGTAAATCTAGCATTACCCACATCCAGACGTGGGTTATTGCTTAAATAGTAATGTTACCTCTTGATTAACATCCTCTTTCTATAGTGAGTTCCAGAATTGCTATCATTTATCATTCAGAAAATGCAAACTAATGCAAAACCTCTTTCTTAGTGTTTAAGAGCAATATTTAAAATCTGTCCCTGATTTTGGCTCTTTTTCCCTGATTCTTAAAGATGTTGAGAGAAGAAGAGGGTTCATTTGGTTGCATTCTGTGGATCTGATAGCAATGAAATAAAATACATTTCTGGGCCATTATTATGTATTTATTAATTAATTTGATCATAAACTCACATTGAGGTATATGCTGCCATTCTAGTGGTGTGTGTGTGCTCGCGTGCGTGCATGGGTGTACATTCTGTGATACACGTTGCTTGTCAGAAGGAGTGTCAGTGTTTGTGTGTGTACTACATATTTTATCTAAGGACATGCACAACAGTGGGCACATATATAACTCTTCTGCACAGTAAAACATAAATAAAACAAGTAATTATCTTTCAAATATAAAGCAGAAAATATATCAGAGAGCATCTAGACTTTCACACTTTCTGGAGATCTGGGAATCTCCACATCTCCATATTTTGACACAGGCTAAATAGGTAGTTCTCATCTTCAAATGTCTGTATCATGCTTCACCTAGTCTGAAACTGGCCATTCCCAGAGGAGGAAGCATTTGCATTCTCATTTTATTGGGAAATGCTACTTTTTGTCGGCTTTGAATATTCATCCTTGGACACAACTTATTTCTTCCTTGAAAGAAAATAAGACTGAATTTCATTCCTAAGTTAAGATTTTTGATTACGCCATCACTGGTTCTAAAAGCTGAAAAAAGTTGTACAATGTATCTCAGAGTATCGGTTCTGGGGACCTGGTGGCCCCCTTGCCCCTGGCTTGATTCAGTCGTTTCAGTGCACTGCTGGCCATTCTTTCTGTTCAATTTACCAGACCATGTGTAAATACAAGAAAGGCCTGGTGTGGAGAAACCTGCAGTCATGGAGTCATGGAAGAAAAGCAAGAAGTACCATCTTGGCCTAAACACAATACCTAGCATTATGGAGTCATCTTATGCCTCTAATGTCAGTGTGAAATTGACTTGCTTTCTGCAGTTCAACACTCATAGTTTCATATGTATACTTCTAAATATGCAGAACATAAAAAGAAAACAGGGGGCAAGTGCACCAAGAAGTGAGAGTATATAGTGCAGAATTGCAGTTGGCATTCATGTTCAGGCAGCAGTAGCTCCCACAGATGTATCTGTTCTGGATCCGACACTAGATGCTTATCATATCCTAGGATAATGCATCATGAGGCAGCCCCCATAGCACATTGCATCACATAGAAACATGCAAAGTAGGTATTAATCAATGGATGTTTGGGGCTGATGCTTTGACACATACTCTCATGACTCCAAGGCAGACATGTACAGATGGAAACAAAACATTCTTCTAAGCAACTCAAAAGTATTAATCAACAGAAAAGGCTGTTGAAGTATAACTGAATGACTTTCAGATCAGTGTCTGCATCTGTTATTTGACAACAGGCAGTGGCCCGAGTCATGCTAAGGAATTCCTAATGCATATTGCAAGGCGTTATACTGGTGATGGGGACAATTAAAAATAGACCTGAATAATTTATGAAGACTCCTAGACAGGACAAAATGGTATGGCTTTAGGAAGAAAGCAAATGGAGAAAAGTGTTTGTTGTACTATGGGCTGGTGGTTGACAAGAACAAAAATAAACTACATCTTTCACAAGATGGTATAAACACTGTAGTGTAAGCTCCTAAGCCTCTGAATGTGCCAGAGAAGTGGATACATTTGGGAGTAGCAAATATTGCTACAAGTTTGATGTTACTACTTGAATGCAATGTTAGAAAGTGGTTCTAAGCAGAAAGGTCCAGATGACTGGAGACATATCTTTTTAAAGTTTGAAGACATGATCACATCAGACAAGGTGTTAATCCACTTTAATCTATCTTTGTTTTTAGGTTTCCATGTAATGCTTACTATTATGGAATTTGTGCTACTCTATCACACAAACTCCAGGAATGTACAGGGACCTACATCATTCGTGAAAGTAATTATGCTCATAAAGAGAGAAAAAGCCCTTACCCTCTCAAGGGGAGTAAAGGCATTCAACAATTACAAAACTCCATGGACTGCAAATATGTCCTAAAAGTTTTAATATATCTCCTACTAATATGCCCCCCCCAATTTAGATGGCAAAAGGTCAGTCATCATAAGGTTCCCAAATGGATTATGAGAGATTTTTGTGTCCTACTTTGGTAGTGTGAAAATGTCCATTTTCCTAAATGTTCTATTGCTCCTTTACTACTATGGCGTCTTCTCAACACCCTTTAGATATTTAAGGCTTGGTTATTGTAAGGTTCCCAAATGGATTTGAAGGATTTTTGTGTCTGTAGCCCGCTGCTAATTTTGTTTGTATTGATGAATAATAACTCAGCTAGTATCTGTATGAAATAATGTTCATAGGTTAGAACAAAGCAATCAGTATACTAACCATTGCAAGTCCAGGCAATAACCCATATTCGAAAGTTCCATCCAGCCTCAAGGAGGGCAATACAGGATAGACTGGGAGGGGGACAGGAATTTGAGGATGCCTATCAAATTATCTAGGTTTGCTTTGAAAGTAGAAAGGATGCTACATTGCTTGACATGTAGTGGAAATTTGTTCCAGAATTGGGGGATACTTTGGGATATGACCCTATCACACCAATGTATCTTATTAATTTTTGGTGAAGGTTTAATTTCTTTAACTGGATATTTGAGGAACCATCTGTTCTTTAAAAGAACAGAAGATCAAAAGGTTTGGAGCTTTCATGGCACAAAGGGCTAGACACAGATCCTCATGGTGAAAACTATATGAAATTGAATACAGTCTGTCCTGATAACTAAGATTGGTGAGGCCGCTGATCTTTCTAGTTCAGAATCTCTGAGGTCTCCCAAGTAGAGTGATATGTTTAAACAAATATATGACAAATGGACAATAATGGATCTGATGAGATATGAGTAAAGAGGAATTAAGACTTCTTTTATGCAGGAGTTTGCTTAGCTAGAGGCAAATCCTGCCAATTAAAGTATTTATTGCCACTTAATTTATTACCTCGTCTTAACTTGGAACTTTCCCTGAGGCTGCTGTGTAGCAGGATGTTTAGATCTGAATCTGGATCCAGTCAGAAGTGAAAACATAACTACTTTATCTAAACCAAAGGGAAAGGTTGGATTTGTCTGAAAAGGTTGTGTTGTCTATTTCCTTGTACTGTCTCACTCCAAGACACACCTTTCCAGAGTTTTTTATGTTCAGTAACATTTTACTTGGAGATTTCAGCAACAGCCATTTTTTGGCCAGTTGATTTAGTGCCTTCCACTGTTATGAGAGTATTATGAATCTTTGTAGAGATTGTAAATCAGAAGGGAGACAGCCTGCTTCCATAGTCAGTGATTGTATATTTATGGACTTTGTCTATAAGCATTTTTGAAATTGTTAAATGGTCATGAAAGTCAGAGGTAGATACAATAATCTCCAGTAGTAATAGTGTCAGAACTAAGGACTTTTCTAAAGCTGTTTGCCTGTTCAAAGTTTATGTTATACTTTTTTTGCAAAAACATCGGTTTAGTTGTCAAACTGTTTTACCTACTTTAAGTTAAGAATTTTTTATTCAGTTTCAAAAACATTTGACTGCTTGTTTATTAATTCATATACCGGTAATAACATGCAAATTATAACTGCTGGCATCTGCTGTTTGAAGAGGGATACTGTTTAACTTTAGCTACCATAAGATGTTTTATTTACACTGGCTTATTTTTGGGAGTGTACAATAATGTGTTAACTTAGTGCACCAGCCTGGGTTGGCTGGTGGAACTGACTTACAGTAAGAGAATAAAGGAGTTATAGCACAGAAATGTATTATTAGTCTCCTGAAACATTAGTGTGTATGCAAATACAGTAGTTTTAGCCAGGATACAGTTACTGTTAGTAAGGTTGCACTGAATGGCACAAGACTGAGAATGACTGGAGTGAATCACTGGGGAGACAGTGGTTATAACTCTTTTCTACAGCTGTATACTATTGAGTTTTCTGAGTATTATGATTGGGGCTGATCATAGCTCAGGGCAGCAGTGTTTATTTGTTATATTGAAGGCCCAACTCTTTCATGCATTATTATTATTATTATTTTCTTAATCTGGGACAAAGCTACAGCTCTAAAGATTGTAGAGTCTCTCCCTGATATATTAATTGGTTGCAGTAGTGTAGATATTGTGAACTGGACTTGTATAGCCTGCAAAACCTCTTTCTTGGTGTCTAACATCTTTTGGTGATAAAAGTCTTTTGCAGGCTATATGGGTTTAGTTCAAAATATTTACACTGAAAAGTTTATTTGAGCATTTGAATATGTGTGTAATGAGCTCCAAAAAGAGCAATGACAATGGGTTAGATTTTAATCCATCACAAGTAAGGCCATGCCTGATGTTAGTAAGTTGTGATATCAAGCTGTCTTGACTGTATCAAAATTAAAATTGTTTGCACGAATGTCATACATTGACTCCTAAAGCTTATAGGGAAAACTTTAAAGAACACTGAAGAAAAGCAAAAGACAAGATAGGTGATTTTACTTAAGAGTAATACATTTACTTTAGAAAGTGGTTGAGTGGATGTCAAATTACTGGCTTAGAAATTTTGAGAGGCCTTATAATAAGGCAGTAAGCATCCAACATTTTATCTGAGGATGTGCAAATCTGGTGACAGGCTAAGTATGTAACTTAGTTAAACAGATGGTTAGAAGGGGTGATGTCCACTTAGCCAGAAGGACAAAACTTCACAAGAGAGATTTGCTTGTAACAGTACTTTGGTAGAAATTAACCCATGGACCAGTCTAAACCATTACAATTGATTCTACAGACAAATGGGAATGTAGCTGGTTCCATTCCATGCTAAGATCTTGGGTTAAATGTTTTCACTATAACAAAGTAGGAAAAGTACAAATGTCTACAGCAACAGGGTAGGACAAAAATCCAGGCGAGGTAGCTAGCAGAGGTGGCATCACAGAAGTGGTGGGTCATTTTGAGACAACAGCTATTCCAAAGTATCACAGTGGCATGTACTTTATTGTGGTGGAGAGAAAAACATTGCCAAGAAGAGTATCATATCAGATATAATTATTGTCAAGCCTTCAGTTGTTAAAAAGCAGCATTACTCATTTGAGCAGTCCACTCCAGCTGTGGTCATGAGTAGGACACATTTTCAAGTGACACAGGACAGAGTTCACTTGGAATGAAGAAAGGGAACAGGAGTGCAAATAGGTCTCCTGTGTTTGAAGCTAGCCTGTAATATGTTTTAATATGAAATTATTTTGGTGACACAATACATTATTTCTGAGCAATTAAATCCACCTAGACATGGAGATAAGTGTGTGGGGAAGGTACCACATCTCCAACATGTGCCAGTAATATGACTGCTTCAGAGCAAGAGATAGCTATTAGTAGCATGCCTGGATTTGAGCCACAGTTGTCAAGAGGTATTTGATTTTATTTGGGAGGGTCTAATTTAGGGGAAGAAATATATGGTAGCAGAAAGACACAGATGTCAAAAAAGAGTAGACTGACCTTGGAAGTAAACCTCAACCTCATACAGCAAGAAATCTGGACAAAGCCATAAATATTGGGGGGACAAAGACCCTGAAATAGGGATACTTTTTAAATATTGCACTTACAAACTTAGAAAGTTTTTTAGAATAATAGGTTTTGCATTAGCATGGATTTTCTGAGGGGTATGAAATCTGAAACCCAAATGTCTGTCATTAATTTCTGACTTAAACCCTAAATGATTTGCCAGAAAACCACAGTTTTATGAGAAACAGATCAAAAATATGAGGCAAATATCTGGACATTCTGCAAAAATCTGTACAGTTGAGAGGTATGCCTGGAAGGGAAACCAGTAATGATCACAAAGGAAGAACTGAAAAGGCATGGCTCTCAAATTCTGCCTTGCAGGACTTGTGGAAAGCAGCCAGTGAGAATCCTGAACCTCAAAGGAAAGAGGAGTAGGTTTAGTGGTTAAAAGGGGTTATTGTACAGAGAATGGACTCCTGAGTGGGGTCCAGAAGATGACGTTCTACAGGAGCTATTAGTTGCAAGTGTCTGCTGTCAGGAAGTTCTTGTCAAAGTCCATAAGATTTCTTTATCAGGCCTTATAGGCATAAAGTGCCCAAAAACATTGTGCAACGTTTTTTATGGATCAGATGTTGTAGAACACATGGGAAGGTACAGCAAGAAGTATGAGCAGTGCCAAAAGTCTGGCAAGGAAAGAAACAAAGCCACTGAATGCTCTGTTATTACATGTTACTGAGGAACCATTTCAGAGGTAATCATGGAGAGTGGGCCCTCCTAGTCCCCCAACCATTACAGGTAAGAGGTATGGCTAGGTGGTGATTTTGTCCTCTGTTGAAGCACAAAAAGTGGCAAATGCTCTGTCAGAAAATGTAAACAGAGTAGGCTTTCGTTGGGAAGTACAGACTGGATGTTAATTTTATGTCAGACCTAATGACCTGTTTGTGGAAACATTTTGCAATAAATCAGCTAAAGACTATTGCATATGATCCACAAATAGTGCGGTAAGGAGGTTTAATTCTTCTCTCAAGTCTGCATTGACAGTTTCACAGACTAGTTTAAGTTGTAAGAGAAATATCTATCCCATATCTTCTTTGCCTAAAGAGAGGAATCCAAGACTCCACAATTTTTTTCACCATTTAAGTTACTCCATTGTAACAGGGACAGGATACATGGACATGAAGAGCTAATCTTTGATTATTGGAAGGGTTGATGTGATTTCCACAAGGAGTCACTTCTACAGTATATCTTAAATTTCAGGATTAGAATCAAGGGGCTCACAATATTTCCATCTGAGCATTTAACACAAGCACAACAGCAGCAAAAGCTTTTGTAAAACCAGGTGGCTAGATTCTGAAAATATACTGTTAGACAAAAGGTAATGGTACTTTTGTAAAACCAGGTGGCTAGAGTCTGAGAATATACTGTTAGACAAAAGGTAATGGTACTTTTGTAAAACCAGGTGGCTAGAGTCTGAGAATATACTGTTAGACAAAAGGTAATTGTACTTTTCTAAAGCCAGGTGGCTAGATTCTGAGAATATACTGTTAGACAAAAGGTAATTGTACTTTTCTAAAACAAGGTGGCTAGAGTCTGAGAATATACTGTTAGACAAAAGTTAATGGTACTTTTGTAAAACCAGGTGGCTAGATTCTGAGAATATACTGTTAGACAAAAGGTAATGGTACTTATTCATATGTGACAGAATAAGCTGCAGGCAGACTCGGAGGATCCTCTCATTATTTTGAGAAAGGTAAGTGACATTAACTAAGTAGTAGAGTTGTGAGGCAGGAGGCAGAAACATACATTTTTCAAGTTGCTATTGTCAAAACATCACTATGATACAGAGATTGGTGTTCTTTATTTGTAGTGGGTTAGAGGAGCAATTGGATGAAGGATCTTGTAGACTTTTTCAATGAGACCTGGTTTGACACTTTAGCTGAAGGTGTTGAGGGGGGGTTGTTGGACAAACTATGAATGGCAGGGTTGAATATGAATGCAAGTAGATGTAATGGGTGAATGGAATGAGTGTCTCTCCTTATATTGTTCATCTAGTGTGTTTGGTAGCAGATCGTGTCAAGGCTGAGGCTATCTAACCATAGTAACATAGGTATGGTAACAGTAGTGCAAATTCAGGAGGACAAATTCAGGAGGTGGCAAACCTCATCATTAAGGGCTTTTCATCCAGAAAAAAGGAGGTCATTGTTCCAGTGTACTCATCCCTCATTAGACCCATCATAGAGGACAACGCCCCGTTTGGTATGTACCTCACAAGACATCTGCAACAACTGGAAAGGCCACAGAAACACCTCACTAAAAGGATCATAGGCCTAAAGCAGATGCCTTATGCTGGCCGACTAAAAAAACTCCAGTTATACTCTGTCGCATATTGTCTACTCAGAGGTGATCTCTGCTTAACATACAAGGCCATGTCAAACCCAGAGCTGTTGGACATGCTACACTTAAAAAAATCCCAATCCATCAGAGCCACATGCTCCAGGGACCTAAATCTTGTCATTACAATGAACAAAACATGCTGGACATATAGGTTCCTGACCCAGAGACCCCCCATACTCTGGAATAGACTGCCTATACATGTCAAGCAGAGTGCCTCCTTGGCCCTCTTCAAAAGGAACCTTAACGATGGATGGGAGATAGGAAATTTACCACAGGGATCACTTCAGTCACCCTGCTAGACAGGGGTCCAGGGAAATAAATATTGTGGGAAGAAATAGCCAGGGAATTGTTATGGCTAGGCTTTTATAGGCAGCGCCAGAACAGACACATTAGTGAAATCCTTTATTGCAGAACACAGTTATCAGACCGGTTTTGGCGCAGAGCCTTCATCAGTGATACTACAAACAAGTTACACTGTTTAAATATTCAAGCTCCCTCACTCCCTGTGACATCACATCTCATTTATTTAAAGCTATATTATAATTTATCATAACAGGTCTGATATTTCACTGTCTCTGTTCTGGTGCTGGCTCTGCTTGTTGTTTGGAATTGTATTCTGCTGTTGCACCTGCCGTACTTGCAAGCTGCTGCCTTGTGTAGACTATTCATTTTTTTGGCTTGCTGTTGGCTTCAGATGCATTTTTCAGTATTTTTGTAACTAAGGGATTTATTCTATATACGGATGGTTTTTGGTCCGTATATTGCAGGAAGAAATTGTGTAGGAACTTGAGTGTTTCAGTGCTTTACAGTGTTTTTCAAGGGGTTTTTATACCTCTTGTGCTTCAACTATCCTTTCTGTGACATTTGCGGTTAGTATTTTGGCGTTAGCACTTCATGAGGGAGCTTCGGTTGGGCCCTGGATGTGTATTTGGGTATTTTCCTGTCATTTTACTTCAATAACTGAATCCAAAAGATTGAATGGTATGATTGTATTTTGTTGCAATTATCTAACATATACGTGCATACGAGAGTGGAGCCACTTCAGTAGAGAATAACAGGCAAAGCAAAGAGACTGTGAATCTGTTTGAATCTGTCTGACATGCTATGATAGTCAGGTATTCATATATTGATTTCGCATACAAGTCACATTTTCCAAGTCGAAGTATATTGAGGAATGGGGCCTGGTGTTTATATCAATGACAGAGTGTTAACATGGGTCACGGAACATTGTTTGCATAACTTTCTAACAGGATTGAGGCCTGGTATTTTCATTGAGTGTAAAGTGTTGAGTTATGGTCGAATAAGGGTTATGGAACAATGTTTTCACTACTGTTTTGAAACAAAAAAGTTCTATTATGCATTTGGGAACTTTTTATTGTGACTGTTAATAACTGTGTTCAAGAAACCATCTGGCTTTGGCCTTCGGAAGGGAGAAACGGTGATGCTACGTTGGCAATGGGACATTGTATTTGCAGATTCAGGGCTTTTAATGTGCGAGCAACACTTGGACTTTGTGCTGTCTAAACTGTGTTTGGGAACATTATTATTGCTGTGATATTATTTAGTATTTGCGGCATTATTAGCTAACAATCTTTTCATGAATGTAATTTTGTGAGTTAAACAATGTTTCCACACACCATGACATTTATTCAGGCATTAGCATGTCTAACCAATGAATATTGCTTTAATGTCAACTCGTTTAGATTTGTGCAATATTTGGGAGATAGGATATGCCAATTTTTTAAATTTTTTCATTTTTTATTAATTATAGGGTGTCAAACATTAATCACTATCGAACGGTCATTCACAGGCATTTGTATAATTAGGATTTACAACTGGAGAGTAATAGCTGGGATTAATATTTCATGTTAGAATTGTGTTTGGGAATAATACAAATGTTGTGATACCATTTGGTATCCCTGTCAATACTGAGTAACTAGTGAATGCTTTACTAATAGTTAATTAGTGTACTTCTTTTTTGACAACTGTTTATGTGTTTGGCATATTTAACCAAGGAATGTTGCTTTAACATTACTGTATGCAAATTAGTTATGATCTGATTTTTCGGATCATAGGATGTGCTTGTTCTATGTATTATAGGGTACTGAACATTTATTTTCATCATATGGTTGTTCATAGATATTAGAATTTATCCTGTTTTGGCTCATGGGTAATATATTGATGGACAATAGCTGGAATTTAGACTTACAATAATTACCATTTGAGTTTTGTTTGGGAACAATATAGGATTAGTGACATCACTGGGTGCAGGTTTGTGACTTGAATCACAGTTTTCTAGATCTGTTTTTATAAAGTTTGTTAGCAGACATTTTTGAAAAACCAATTTATCTGAATTTTG
Source organism: Protopterus annectens (assembly GCF_019279795.1). Lineage (NCBI taxonomy): Eukaryota > Metazoa > Chordata > Ceratodontiformes > Protopteridae > Protopterus > Protopterus annectens. The sequence goes on from NC_056739.1 coordinate 1,162,303,309, forward strand.
CACAATCAATGAGGATTTGGTGGTTCACTTTGAATATTGGAGTTTAGAGGTCTTTTTGCATATAACAATATTAATGATCAGCATTTGGATTGGTCTCTGTTTTTATATATCCCTCATTATAGTATTCGATACCTGAGCAATATTGGGAATAATTATTTTTGATTTTCAGGGGCCATTGGGTCTGGTAGGACCTTTCAGCTGGCTGGTGGGTGTGGCTGTCTACCCATACATTAATTTTGTGGGCCTTACATATACATATTTGTGTGTGCCTTGGGAGGTTTTTTTGGGGATTTAATAACCTGGCTGAACAGATTGGGGTTGAATAACCATAGCAACTTATGGTCATGGATCTAAACACTATTTTACACAGTTTATGTGCAGACAAAAATGACATTCAGGTTTTTGGCCTTAAGGGATGTCATGATGGAACTGTAGCTGAAGGTAATGTTGATCCAGTTGACAACTGTAATTCACTGTTCTTTAAGCTAGGAAAATCTATGAAAAATTTACGTACAAATATATGGCACCTCAAACTTTTCAAGGCATACCAAAGTCAGAATATTATTCTCAGAGGATTAAGAGTGAGGATTCAGCCTCTGGTGGGCAAGTTAGATGATTTGTTGATTCAGGATTGGTGTAAGGCCCAACAAAATGCCTCCCTAGCTTTTGTTAATGTATTGACCTCATACTATGAGCGCATTATAGAGGATAACATCCAAGATGTCAAACGAGTGAGTGAGGAGGTCAAAAATTATGACGGACAGCCACAGTATATCAGTTGTCTGGGTAGACTCTCTAAGGACCTTCTGGCATTTGAAAACCAGGTTAAAGAGAAAAAATTACGAAGATTTGCAAGGGATATGGAAGACTATGAGAGAGGGAAACCTTTTGAATTTAGGAAGAATGTTAGATTTTCTGAGACCAATGGATCAGGTGCTCATATACGTAAAAAGACCTTGATTCATTTTGAAAAAGTCTTTTTCAGGCAATAATACTTCAGGGGATGAATCCTCTGCCACAGATAATGAAGGTGTTCAGAACAGTGAGTCACCTGAAGCAAAAAAACAGCGGGGCAGGAACACCGTTTAGGAGAAACAAACATAGGGGTGGGCGGAAGCATCAGAACAGACATATTAGAGAACCTACTTCACTCACTAGTCAAATAAATAACGAATATTGCAATATTCATAACATTTCTTCTCATGTTTTAACAGTGGAGCAAAAGCAGCTCCTTAATAAAGGATTAAACTATGTACCAGGTTTAATTGTCGATGAGAATATGTTTGTTACAGATGTGTTAGCCTTTTGTAGAAGTGTTAACTTTAAGCTGTTTTTAGTCCTGGGTCAGATTCTCAAAGATCTACAGAATTTAGATTTTAGAAGTCTAGCTTTACACCATCTATTAACAAAAATATAGGGGTTTTCCAACAAGTGGTCCTCAAAGATTTACATTTCAAATTATGTTCTGCTCAAATGTTTAGACATAAGCTTTCATTAAATGAACAAAAGGCTCTTACAGAGCTTTGTGCCAATTCTGATATTGTCATCCTTCCAGCTGATAAGGGAGGGGCAGTGGTGCTAATGGATTCCAATTATTATTGGGCTGAGGGAAATAGACAGTTAGCTAACCCTCAGCACTATATGCTCATGTCCACTGACCCTACTCCCAGTTTGAAGAAAGACATTGATATGTTTTTGCAAAGAGCAGTGGAGGAAGGCATTATCAGTAAAACCACCAGTTTATATCTTTCTGTGAAGAACCCGGGCAAACAATATCTATATCTGTTGTCAAAAATTCATAAGAGCCTAGATCAGCCCCCAGGTAGACCTATAACCTCTGGAATTGGTTCTTTGACTGAACCTTTGTCGGCATATTTGACCCAATATTTACAACCTCTGTTACCATTCATTCGGGCTAGAATTAAGGACACTACCCAATTCCTACAAATTGTATCGAATTCCCAACTTGAATCTAATTGGCTTATGTGCACCCTTGATGTGAAATCCTTATATACCAGTATACCACACTGGGCAGGGTTGCAAGCTTTCGATTACTGGCTGAATAGAGCTGGGTTGTATACACCAGGATTTAATACACTTCTCACTTGTATGGCTGAGTACGTCCTAACCAAAAATGTTTTTTTATTTTCAAGGGAGTTGTTACTGGCATACCCAAGGGACAGCAATGGGGGCCTCATTTGCACCCATTTATGCAGATCGTTTTATGGGGTATATAGAGCAAGAACTAATTTACAATGAGGCCCATAATATTTACTTGCCAGAAATCGACATATGGAGGAGATTTCTAGATGACGGTTGATGTGGCGTGTGGATATTGACTATCTACGGGAGTTTGGACAATATTTGAATGATAACAAATGGGGTATTTAATTTTCCTTTTCTTACAGTTATAAGGAAATTGATTATCTAGATGTCAGGGTTGTGACAGAACCTGATCATACCTTGCGCACTTTGGTGTATAGAAAGTACCCTCAATATAACAATTTATTGTATGCTTCTAGTCTGCACCCCACACACACAATCAGAAATATTACTAAGTCCTAATTCTTAAGAATTAGAAGGATTTGTTCAAAAGAAGAAGATTTCAACAGCTCTAGGGATGATCTCACTTGTAGGTTTCTTAGTAGAGGTTATAGGATGGGGGACGTTGTTACAGCTAGAGAGTGGGCTTCCAAACAGCCCAGGCCTGAGTTGTTAACTTATAAGGAGAAGAATGAACGTAAGGAATCTGATACATTGAGACGAATAACAATTTATGGTCGAAATGTCAATTTATTAAGGAATGTGGTCAGTAAACATTGGAATATACTGTTGGCCATTGAGGAGTTGGGTCAGATATTGCTGGAACATTATCAGTTTTCCTTCCATAGAGGCAAGACACTGGAATCCTATTTTTCTTATTTCAAATGTTATGGCATAAATAGGAATTATGCAGATCAATTAACAATCACAGGGGAGAAACTAGTTGGATCTGTTCCATGTGGGCACTGTTCATCATGTCAACACATTTGTAAGTCTAAACAATTTTCCAGTCAGAATATGGGTCAAGTATATGATATTAATTTTTATGCTAACCGTGGATCAGACTGTGTCATTTATTTGGCCAGTTGTACCTGTCCCTCTTTTTATGTGGGACAAATGTCCATACCCCTTCGTTTGAGAATATCTGAACATATATGAGTGACATTCGCAACAAACGCATCACCAGTGCCTTGTATAGGAACTGTCAATCACATTCTACTGCTAGATTCAGGTTTACTATTATAGATAAAGTACAGGGTGATAGGAAATGTAAGAGGGATTGGTATTCCTTATTAAATGCTAAGGAAACTAGATGGATTGTCAAGTTAGGTGCACTTTTCACACCAGGGCTCAATGATAAATTATAATATAGCTTTAAATAAATGAGATGTGATGTCGCAGGAAGTGAGGGAGCTTGAATATTTAAACAGTGTAACTTGTTGTTTGTAGTATCACTGATGAAGGCTCTGCGCCGAAACCGGTCTGATATCTCTGTTCTACAATAAAGGATTTCACTAATTTGTCTGTTCTGGTGTTGGCTCTGCTTGTTGTTTGGAATTGTATTCTGCCATTGCACCTGCCGTACTTGCAAGCTGCTGCCTTGTGTAGGCTTGTATAGGCCCTAGGGCAGATAGCCTAGTACCAACCTATGAACCTATGAACTTTCAAGTCAAGGAACTGAGTAGTGTAACTGTGTAACTAAAGGGACTTGCCTTCCACTTAAGATTAATTTCTTTAGGGTGTATCAAGAAACACCATTGAAATGCAACAAAATTATTAAATGTGAAACTGTTTTCTAACACACAAACATATGCACATAAATGCACACGTGCGCCTGCACACACACACACACACACACACACACACACACACACACACACACACACACACACACACACACACACACACACACACACACACACACACACACTCACGCTCTCACACTCACATTAGCAGGGCTTAGTCACTACATTCTACTGATTAATGTATTACCTCACTCAGCTCAGTCCTTTCTAGAAAGCCACTGTGGTGGATGTTGTTTGAATAAACAGAACATGCTGAAGGGATAGATTCCTGTCCCAGGGACTTCCCATACTCTGGAACAAACTACCTACCTATCAACATCAAACAAATCTCCTCATTAGCACTCTTCAAGAAAAATGTTGATGATTGAATGGGAGATAGGAAATTCATCCCCGGGAACACTTCTGTGGCTCTGCTCAACTGGGGCACAGGAAAATAATTTTCTTGGGTGGTGAAAGCCAGGGTACCTTTTGGCTAGGCTTATGTAGACCTTAGGGCCAATAGCCTAGTACCTACCTATGAACCTATGAATCTGGATCCGGTGGGAAGTGGACTACTTTATCTAATGCAGAAGGAGATGTCCTAAAGGACTGTGCTAACTATATATTTCCTAGTGATATCTTAGATCAAGACATGTCTCCAGAGCACTTCAGGTACATGGGAGCCTTCATTTTTATTTGTTTCTTCTTCTCGGAGTGATCTATGGATTTTATTGCTCTTTGTATTGGCTGAAATGAGAAGAAAGATAACCTTCTTTCATAATCAGTGAGTTCCTGTGAGTTTTTTGCAACTTCTAAATGGTCCTAAAAATCAGAGGAGGCAGGTAGCTTATAGTAACTTTCTGTTAAGTAATAGTGTTAGGAGCAGATAGCTAATTTGTGTTTCATAAGCCATCTGTCTGTTTAAAGTTTTTTAATTTATATTTCCTTGTTAAGTAATATATGTTGTTCATTTAGATTCAGAAACGTGGCTGGTTGCTCCTTAATTCATATAAGGGAAATTATACAATTTCAGATAATCATAAGTGCTTACATGTGTCTGACTTGACAGAGAATGCATTGCTGTAGCTACCCTATGTTTTATATTACAGCTGCCCTATCTGTAAAAATGTACAGCACTTGTAACCTTACTGTGTCAAACTGATCTGGCTAATGGCAGTGAATGTTCATAAAATCAGGAAAAATCTGTGCCACTAAATGGTATCATTAGCCTCTCCTGAAAATTAAGATACAGTTACTGTTAGCAAGATAGAACTTGATAATAGACTGAGAATGAGGTGACTGAATCTATGAGGCAATGGACATTACTCCACTCAACAGCCTTACAGGTTATAGCTAATTCAGATAGTATGACTGATGCAAATCATAGTCAAAGTTAACTCATATCCTATAAACACTTAAGGCCAATTCCCCCCACATATAACTTTTATTATTAATATATTAATGGCCTGGACTGTGGTACAGATCAAGGCCACATAGTCCCAGTCCCTGCAAACTAGATCTATGGTGAAACAGTGAATCTGGAATCAGGTCACAGGCTGCTTCAAAGTATATTCAAGAAATCACATCAATATACTCCAGCAAGGCTGCAGAGAATATTACTTTTTCTGTCTGAAAAAAATATGATCTGGGAGTTAAATAATGAAGATGATTGCATAAGCCTGATGCTGAATACAGCATACCTACACCGCGGACTGGAAGAAAGACTTAATGGAGGAAGATCTGGAAGTGCTTTGGCTGCTTCTCCACTACCTGCAGATAAGCTGGAAGAGTTTAGATTCAACATGTAGCAAGGCTTTCAACTAAAGCAGTAACTTGTGTCATCAAATTATTCGTATATAATTTTCTTACACAGATATGTAATTTCTTGTGCACAAGGTATATTGGTGACAGCTATGTGAATCCATGTTTAATGACACACTTAAGACGCATGTAAAGAAAGGTTTTATAATTTTCTTTATTGGCCTAGCATGTCTAAACTAACTGGATGAATAGTGCAAAACTGTGACATCTGCAATATGTTTACAGAGGAAAATCAAAATGAGAAAATGATACTGAATGAAATCATAAAAACCCTTGGATAAAAGTAAGAATGTATTTGCTCCAATAGAAAGATACACATTTGCTCTCCATGAATTATGATGGTAAATATTCAGATTTTGTACAGCTATATGAAACCACAAGTTATAGTGCTGTTATAGTACCAAAGTCTATTTTATTGAGGCATGAAATTCCCGAGGAAGTAATGGCATATAATGGTATTCAATCTTCGTGAATAATTTTGCAGTTTTGTGAAATAGCTGGAATTTAAACACTCGGTCTCCACCTACCACAGAATAACAGACTGATTAACAAGTGGTATAAATATTGAGGAAATATTAAGACATGTGATGATTCAGAATATCCAAATTGCTTCTTTGTCAATACTTGAGTGCAGAAACATGTTATTACAGCCTGCAGGTTTATTGCCAGCTCACTTGTTGAGTAGTAAATATTTAAAGTCTAAACTATCTACCTTGTGTTCCTTACTAATACCTGATAATGAACATAATGCTATAGAGTTGTTTAGTACACATATAAGTTTTACTTTGACAAATCATTCAGGAATCCTTTCAGTTTCCAAAATGGAAAAAGGGTAAGGAGGAATGATAATTTGCAGTAATATGGTCAGAAAAGCACAGCAGGTCATGTAATGAGTTGTGGAGAACAACCGATTTAATATCTGATAGAAGGGCATGATGATCAAAGGAATGGATGGAATAGAAAACATTTGTTTAAGCAATCTGTTCCAAGTAATGTTAATCTGTTTGTTAGTTCAGATGTGATGAATGGTTCTTAGAGTACAGAGAAGCAATGTCATTTACTGTTTTCTCAGATTAAAACTAAGTCTAAGATTAAGAATTCAGCCAAGATTGAAAACTCTGATGTGCAGTATCCATCAAAGGCTAGTGTTAGCTGTCCAGATGTATGGAGACCAAACAGAGATTATATTGAAGCTTAAAAACATATGAATTGAAATGTAACAGTATGGATTATTGCTTTACATGCAATATTAATAGCATACTGTTTGCAAAAGTGTTGCATGTTGGCGCTCTTGGTAAAGGGACTGGTACATCATATGATTCTAACCTCTTGGCAGTTCAGTTAAAAAAACAGAGAAAAAATGTAATGACTTGTTAGACTGTAAGTCTGATAATTGTGAAAAGCAGCTGTCTCTATGTCCGCATAGCTTCAAAGTGGTAATTCCAGAAAAACGGTGCATTCCAAAGTGTTAAATAAAATACAGAAAAGGAAGAAGAATGAAATCCCTCATACAAACCCATGCATGGTGGCCTTGCATGGATGCAGATCTTGAAGACTTGACCAAAAGCTTTGTTGAGCATTACTGGTCCATACTGAATTATTAGCAGCACACCTGTAGTTGTAGCATAGTCCAGATATAGGCTTGCTGCTTCTGGATCTGTTTGTAGTGGTTTGTTTGTTTTGAGTACATTTTCCTGGCCACCTTGGATCAGAAGGGACCTATCTGCACTTTTGTGAGAAAATTGTGCTGACTGGGACTTGTCTGGTAAAGGGAGGCTGTTCTAGGGGTTGGAATAAGTATCCTCATTGGTCCTTTGAATCTTTTTAAATTTTTTTATCAAGTTTTTAGCTTCTGGTATTTAGATCCTGCATTTGAGCAGGTTTCTTCTTGTTTGCGCGTTGCACAGCACCTCGCACTGCTGTGCAGTTGTGCACCTAAGCTGGACAGTTAAATTCAACAAATCATCCCTAAAACCCAGGCAGAAATATCCATCCACTTAGCTCCTCAGTGATCGATTCTGAATAGCCACCCATAATGACAAGTCTTCAACCTAGCATTATGGACAGTTGGACTACCTTTGTTTCTTCTGCCAGCTTTGTTGTCTTGGGTCTCTTGAGGCAGTGTAGCAATTGCCTCATGTACACAGACAACTCTCTACTAATAACACACTCTAATACAGAGTTGTGAGAGATGTATCTACACCAAGAATCTAGAATCCATGCTTTCTCTCACTCAAAACAGTAACACAGAGAAGGTTGTCTGTGTACCCATCACTGCATATGCATAGTACCACTACTCATACACATAGATGTAAATCCACATAGACTTAAATACACATACGTGGAGGTTCTCTCAAAAAAGTTATGGAAACACAAGAGACCTCCAAAACACAAGACTGTTACAACTAACACAGTCCCCACAGCACCCATGACACATAGCAACACCAGTGTCTCACCCACCAAGCCAGTAAGGTGTAACATGCAAAAAACAAATTTTCTTGTTATTGGAGACTCAGTAGTGAGACCCATGGATGTCCCACTCACTCACTGGACAAGGAGAAAGTCATGGTCAGCTGCCTGTCCAGTGTCAGGATTCGTCAGATCACTCATGCACTCAGGTCTCTCAACAACAAGCACCGTTATGACTCTGTCATAGTTCATGTTAGTGTGAATGACTTGAGACGTACCTCACTGGACTATATGAAGAGAGACATGGTTGACCTCTCTGAGTATGTGTCCCAGGCAGGTATGTCCCTAGCCTTGAGCAGCATATTACCCTCATCTAGAATGATGCTAAAATATAAACAAAAAATAATTGATTTCAATAATTGGCTCAGTTTTTGGTGCACTCAAAGGGGATCCAGTTCCTCTCAGCCTGGGAAGTCATGGTCAACAAATCTCACTGCTCTGCCAGAGAAGGTTTGCACCTGTCACCTCTAGGCTTTCAGCTGCTGGCAAAGGCACTTGCCTCCCCCATAATGCCTTTTTAGGCAAATTCTCAAAAACAACATTACCGATGTGAAATTAAACATCAAAACAAAATAAGGGTCATGCTGCTAAGTGCTAGGAGCTTCAAGCAAAAACTGCACCACCACCACTAGAAGATGTAAATGTCTGTGCAGTCACAGAAACCTGGTTCAAGGTTTCAGAGAGTACCATGGCCTTGCAAGGCTACAATGCCTTCCACACCTTTTATACTGCAAAATGAATGTGTGAAAAACCAAAGGAGGTTATGTTTATATCTATATTTGAGATAAATTCACCTCCCATCCATGGGTCACAACGTCCACAAAGCCTACTTGACCAAACTGGAGACAATCCAAATTTTACTGAACACATTGGTTATGGGGGATTTCAATTATCCCACCATCAACTGGGAGACCTATGCTAGCCCTAATTTGCTAGTGAAAAAAGTTCCTTGACTTTGTTAATTCAAATACCCTGGAACAAATTGTCCATACCTCATTCTGGATGTGGGCCTCATCAACATGTCAAACAGATGCACTACTGTAACTGTCAGACTCTCATTATTTAAAACTGACCACATATCAGTCACCTTCAAGCTGGCACTAACACCACAACTCACAAGGGGGGAAATCAGACTAAAAAAACTTCACCAAGGCAAACTATACCCTTAGGTGAATGTATAAATGCATTCCAAGCCCCATACCAAGATGGAAGTGGTAACTACACCGAAGCTTTCACTGAAGCCCTGTACAATCACTTTGCATAAGTGTATAAACTCAGCCATCCCAGAAAGAATCAAAGCCAGATCCCCATGTAAAAACAAGCTGCCATGGTGGACATCCAGCATCAAGAAACTTTACAATACATGCAAAATGTTGCTGTACAAGAAAACAAAGGCAAGGCCCCAGCAATGGGAAAGCACCCTCCTCAGCCTCAACAGTCAAATATGACAACTTGTCAAATCCTCCAAGGGCTCCTTTAAGAGAAACTTAGCAAGTACAGCCAAAGATAACCATAAGGCCTTTTACAGCTACATACATAGCCTAATGGGTAGAGCCCATGCATGTGCAGAACTAGTGGCCAATGGTATCACACACACTGATCCCACAGAGATAGCAAACCTGCTATGGGATATGTCTGGCAACAATTTCACTCCCTTATCCCCTCCTAAATGACAACAAACCTTCCCCCAAACTCCCCCTCACCCTACATATCTGAAGAGCAGGTCCTCAAAGCCTTGTCCAAGGCAAATAACACAGCCTCTATGGGACCAGATGACATCCCAGGCTGTCTTCTAAACAGGCTGAAATATGAACTAGCATCACCACTAAGTATCCTTTTCAATCGTAGCCTATCCACAGGCTTTGTTCCAGCGGAATAGAGAATAGAAACAGTTATTCCCCTCCACAAAGGTGGCCTAGCAACAGACCCAGGGAGTTACAGACCCATAAGCTTGACCAGCCTCATCTGTAAGGCCATGGAATGCATCATTATGGACCTCATAAATAAAGACATAGGTGACCTCCAAACCCTGGATTCTACCCAATTCGGCTTCGTGAAGGGCAGATCCTGCCTGTTAAATCTGGTGTATTTCTTTGAAAATGTGATGACATCACTGTTGAAGTCAAATCTGTGCAAACAGCATACCTTGACCTGGCAAAAGCTTTCAACACAATCCCACATTCAGGCATTACTGATAAACTTAGCAAACTGAATGTAAACCCCTTTGTTGTAAGATGGGCTGCCAACTGGCTCACAAACCGGACACATACTATCAAAGTGGGTGGCTCCACATCAAGTAGCAGACCTGTTACCAGTGGAGTGCCACAGGGGTCAGTGCTGGGCCCCTACTGTTTGGTATATGCTTCTCAGAAGTTCAGGTCACAACTAAGGGGTTCTGGCTAACCAGGTTTGCAGACAACTGCAAACTAGGTGCAGTCATTGAATCCCCAAATGATGTCAGTACACTTCAGGAGGGTCTCACATAGACCCTTGACTGGTGTATTAGTCAGGGTCTCAAACTGAATGCAAAGAAATGCATCATCATTCCCTTTGGCACAAACAATGTCCCCTCATGCTATCAAATCAATGAAAATACCCTAAGTACCCATGAAGTGGTAAGGGACCCAGGATCACAATTTGACTGTGACCTTAATTCGACCACCATGTGTCTACTGCAGTAAGAAAAGCTATCTACACAGCACACTTGATTAGTAAAGGCATAGTCTTGAGAATAAAAGAAGTTATAACCCCCCATACTTGGCACTTATCTGACCCATAATTGAGTATAATGCCCTGTTTGGCATGTGCCGTACTAAGCACCCACAGCTATCAGAGAGACTTCAGAGGTTTCTAACAAAGAAGATCAAGGGGCTCCAGCATGTGCCTTACACAGATCAACTAAAGCCTCTGTCACTATACTCCATATCATATAGACTTCTTAGGGGAAACTTATGTCTGCCTACAGAGCAATCAAAGACCCAAACCTAATGAGCTTGCTGCATATCCGTAAATCAAATGGGACTAGAGCTACCCATTCCAGGGACCTAAATATGGCCTGAAACTAGGACATGCTAGAGGCACAGATTTATCTCCTAGAGACTGCCATGTCTTTGGAACAGGCTGCCAGTTTATGTGAAACAGAGCACCTCTATGACACAGGAACCTGGATGAGTGGATGGGGCACCATAAATTCTTATCAGGTTTAGAGACCATAATCATTCTGGACATGGGCAGTCATTACTAAATGCAATCTTGGGCACTGACTAACATTTCTATAGTATTACATTGTGATGAAATGGCTAGGCTTAAAATGACCTCTGGGCCGATAGGCTAGTAATCTCCTATGATCCGATGATCCCATGTTATTGGGAAGGGAGGGAAAATAATGGGCTGCTAGGGTATGGTGTGCTGGAAGGAGGTGGTCAGACAGACTCGAAACTGTTTTAGTTAGAGGCTTGTACAAACTTGAAATTCACAGATTTAAATTAGTCACAGGATTATATTTAAAAATAAATTTTAAGAAACTTTAAAAAACAGTCTAAGGCAGCAAAAAGTTGGATGGCAGTTGCACAGCTGAGTGCATTTAATAGACTAGTAACATTTTTCTGTTTGTTAAATGTTGTCATTCTTAAATGTATCATCAATATTGTTCATAGGTTCATAGGTTCATACTAGGCTATCTGCCCTAGGGCATTTATAAGCCTAGCCAGAGTGTGTTTGGCTTTCGCCACCCATTTTAAATTAATTTTGCTATGCCTTTTTTTGAGGTTAGTATACTGTGCCTCTGTCTAACAGTGACACAGAAGTGATAGCCGGGGTAAACCTACGATCTCCCATCCACTCATCAAGATTCCTCTTGAAGAGAGTCAATGTGGGACTCTGCCTAACCTGGACTGGGATTTTATTCCAGAGTGAAGGGAGCCTCTGGGTTATGAATCTGTCCCTCCAGCATGTCCTATTTATTTCAGTGCTGAGGTTCAAGTCTCTCGCGATGGGATTTGGATTTTCTGAGGTGCAGCATGTCCATTAATTCCGGGTTGGACATGGCTTTATACGTCAGGCACAGATCGCCTCTGAGCAGGCGGTATGCCACTGAGTAGAGCTGGAGTTTCTTTAACCGGGCAGCATATGGCATCTGTTTGAGCCCTTTGATCCTCTTGGTGAGGTACTTTTGGGGTCTTTCCAGTTGCTGCAGGTGTCTGGTAAGGTACATCCCAAAAGGGGCATTGTACTCAATTATGGGCCTGATGAGGGATGAGTAAAGAGGTACGATGACCTCCCCTGATCTAGATGTGAATCCCTTCATGATTAGGTGGGCTATATAAAATGTTTTCTAACCACTTTGGCCATGTGGTTGTCAAATGAGAGATTGCTATCAACTTGGGTCCCCAGATCCCTAATGACTTCTTCTGTACTTAATGGATTACCACCTATGTGGTAATTTGTGGGCACTTTGTTTTTGCCAAAGGGGATGACTATACACTTTTTGGTGTTTAGCTTGAGGCCATGGCTCTGGCACCAGTTGTCTGTTTCTATGAGGCCCTTTTGGAGGATGCTTGTATCGGCTGGAGAGTTGATTATGGCGTTTGCAGTCATCTGCGAACTTGGTCAGCCACAGTCCTTCCGTGTTGGCCTGTACTGCCGAAATATATACCGAACAAGAGAGGTCCCAGGACTGAGCCTTGTGGGACGCCACTTGTAACTGGTTTGGAGTCTGACTTGGCTCCAGCAATTCTAACCATGTGGGTTCTGTCCTTAAGCCAGTTTGCAACCCATCTAGTGACATAGGGGTTTATATTTAAGCTGGTGAGCTTATCTATAATGCCCGAGTGGGGTATTGTATCTAAGGCTTTTATGCAGGTCCAGGTAGGCTGTGTGGACCACCTTCCCCTCGTCAATGGCCTTGGTGACTGTTTCAAAGAAATCAACCAGGTTTAAGAGGCAGGATCTGCCCTTAACAAAGCCAAACTGGGTAGGATCCAGCGTCTGTAGGTCCCCAATATCTTTATTTATGAGGTCCATGATGATCCTTTCCATAGCTTTGCAGACCAAGCTAGTCAGGCTTATGGGGCGATAGTTTCCAGGATCCATTGAGGCACCACCTTTGTGGAGAGGGACCACTGTTGCTGTACGCCACTCTTTGGGTACATATCCTGTAGTAAGGCTAAGATTGAACAGTAGTTTTATGTTTGGGTTTAGCTCTTCTTGGAGTTCATGTAGGATGCAGCCCGGGACACCATCTGGTCCCATTGATGCTGTGTTTTTGCTTTGGAGAGGCGGCTCTTACCTGAGCATCTGAGATGTCAGGGGCAGCACTCTGTTGGGATAGATATTTGCCCTTTGGTGAGGAGAGGGGAGAAGTTTGCACTGAACCTGTCAGCTAGGATGTTGGCAATGTCTGTGGGCTCGTGTATTTTTTGTCATGTTGGACTAATTCTGAGCATATCTGGGAATTCCCACCCAGGTTCCTAACATAACTAAAGAAAGCCTTATGATTATCCTTAGTGTCCTGTGCAATTTTTCTCTCAAGCTGGCCTTAGACGATTTTATGAGTGCCCGTAGTTTTTGCTAATACTGATCAGAGATGCCTTCCCTTTTGGGATTTTGCTCTATCATGTAGTAGCTTCCTCCTTCTATTGTATAGTTTGTTTATGGCTGGGGTCCACCAGACAGGACGTCTGCCTTTGGAGGACTGGGTCTTGGTTTTATTTGGGATTGCATGATCCATGCATTCCTGAAGGTGTTCATAGAATGCGTTTATAAAGGATTCTGCGGTCTGGGCCATATTTTCCACAGGCCTGGGGGCTTTGAAGGATTTTGCCTCGGTTTTAAGGCATGTGAAATTTGCTTTAGAGAAGTTTTCCACTGTGGTTTTCTGGGCAGGGGGTGGAGTCGGGATGTGAATATCCAGTGAGATTAGTTTATGGTCTGATCTTACCAGTGAGGGATACACTTCTGGTCTGGAGCATAGTGTCCCCATGTTGGTGATGATCAGGTCCAGTATGTTTTCCCCTCTTATGGGAGTGGTAACAAGTTGTTCCATAGCATTTGAGTTTATAAATTCTAGGAACCTTTGGGCTAGGGTGTTGGAGCTAGAGTAATGCTCCCAGTCATGTTTGGGTAGTTGAAGTCGCCCAATATAATGGTGTTTGGAGAGACCTTCATATTTTCCAGTATTCTCAGGAAGGCCAAGTGGGGTTCCTGTGTTTGGGAGGGTGGTCTGTAGCAGGCTATAAACTGGAAGGCAGTTTTACCCACAGTTAGTTGCACATGGATAGTCTCTGATGCTTGCCACCAACCTGGAGGTGTGGGTATCTTTGACTAATATTGATACTCCCCCTCCTTTTGTGGTTCAGTCCAAGTTTTGGGGCCAAAAAGCATGGTATGAGGTATAACCTGGTAGTGCTGGGGTGCTCTTGGGAGCCTTGAACCAGGTTTCTGTTACTGCACAAATATCGATGTTCTCCATGCTAAGCAGAGTTTCAGTCTCGAAAAGCATCTTGAGGTTTAGACTTCTGGCGTTGAGTAGCATTACTCTTAGTTTCTTATCCCTTGTGATACCTATGGAGGTGGATTTGTCTTTGAGCCTTGCCTAAAAAGGCACTATGGGGTAGCAAGAGCCTTTGCCAATATCTGAAAGCCCAGGGTGACAGGTGCTTGTCGAGCATGTCATCCCAGGCTGACAGGCATTGGATCCCCTTTGAATGACACCAACACTTAAGCCAATTGTTGAAATTGATCATCTTGTCTTCATATTGTGGCATCATTCTTGGTGAGGGTAAGATGCTACTCAAGGTCAGGGTCATACCGGCCTGGGCTACATGCTCAGAGAGCTCCTCTATGTCTCTTTTCATGTAGTCCAGGGAGGTACATCTCAGGTTATTCACACCAGCATGGACAATGACTGAGTCATATTTGCACTTGCCTTGGAGTGACCTGAGTGCTTGTGTTATGTGGCGGATCCTAACCCCCGACAGGCAGCTCACCGTGACCTTCTCCTTGTTCAGCCTGGTGAGCAGGACGTCAGTGTGCCTGATGATAGAGTCACCTATTACAAGTGTATCAGGTGTGTTGTTTAGCCTTAAGGGCTGTGACTGTTCGGCACACTGGCTTTGTGAGCTATGTGTTGCTTGTTTTGGGGTAGCGGTTGCTTGGGTGTCTGCTTTGGAGGTCTATGCTGCTTAGGCAGATTTTTATTTAGAGCCTCCGAGTATGTTTTTGTGTGTTTATGTGTTTGGTTTGTTGTCGTGGTAGGTCTATGTGAGACTGGAATTGTAGTGAGTGTGGTTTCCTTGTCCAATAATATGGTTTGGATTTGGTATAAGAAAAAGCTTGTTTTATTAGCATGAGGTTAATAAATATCTGAATGTGTTTGCTCTTCTTCTTGTGTTTGACTTGGAACCTCAGAACCCATGTTCTTTATTGACAAGACCTTAAATATGCATGAGGGGTATACATTTACCCAGAATATTGAGACTAAAATTGCAGCAGCAGGAGCTTGACACTGTGGGCTTGAGAATACATCTTTCTCCTACACATGCAGAGGTTCTGAAGAATATACTCAAAAATTCTAATCCATACTCTGATGCCATAATCTCCACAAAACCAGAATTGTATGTGTAACAGAGTACATGCATTACTTACTAACCATAGTTAATGACCTATACACAGGCATCATAACAGTGCAGAGTGAAACAGTACATATATATGTTACTCATTTATTTATTTATTTATGCATAAACATTTGTTAATTGTGTCAGTACCCTGGTTGAAGGACCCTTTTTTGATCATATAGAAAAAAATATTGCAGGGGTTAAAAGTTAACCAAGTCAAACTGTAGTAGTCTAAGCCAGATGGTGTGGCCTAGTAACCCTCAGAACATCCTGACCCAACTATGTACATAACTGACATATATTTCACTGGACTTGAAGAGTTTGTGACTGTGTAATGCTTAACTTAGACCAATATTATGGACATCTCAACTAAGTTTAAAAATTAAGGATGACTATGGCATGTTAATTATTCACTTCGGAGTAAGCAATTGAAGGAGGTGTGTGATTTGCAGGAAGATATGGTGGCACTATGGAGTATCACATTGAGTGTATAAAACCTTGACATCTCCTTGTATGGCACCTGAAAAGTAAAAGGACATAGTGCACAATCAGTGAATGATAACATGGTTTTATAGACTGGTGATTCAATACTCATCTGTGTGGAGTGAATGGAATGCTTTGCGCCCGATGAAGCACCTCTCTACCCACTGTATTCAAGTATCCAACATTACATTTTTAGTCTCTCACAAAATAAAAAAAAGAAAACTTGAAAAATATATGACAGTCAGAGGTGTGTATTTGGTAAAGGCTAGAAATCTTTAGAATAAAATGACGATGGTCACAATGTTCAACTGAGAGGGCTAAGGCTATGAGATTTTAATGACCTTTATGTAGTCCTAGCTTGATTTCTTCAATTATTTGCAAATTTTGTGACTTTGAGCTGGTGACTTAACTACACATATTTTCAGGGTCACCCCTGAAAACATCCATTTATGTCCAAAGGGCTTACCTGGTTAACAAATACAGAATTAGATATACTTCTCTTCTTGGAGGATGGTGACATCTGTAATGCTATCAAAACCTGGCATAAGTAAACATCCAAAATGTGTATTGCATTCATGGGTAATTCCATGTTTTATTGCTGCATACCTGTTGGGACAAGGGTTGGTGTCTCAGTAATTTGTTAGAGCAGGAAAAAACACAAGCCCAGAAAAAAATTATGATTGGAAGTTTCTCAAACAATAATAATTATTGGGGACTCTAAACATAATATTGTATGACTCTACTAATCACTGTCTATATTTACTGTAGAACATAACAATTTTTAGACTGAACACCAGGCTGTAAAAAATACAATACTTATGGTATATTTTAACTACCCAAAAAGTGGCTGAGTAAACTATGTAGCACCAAATCAATACACCTAAATGTTGATCAACTGTGTCAATCAAAGTAATTTATAACAAATAATATGAAAACAAACCTGCAGTGGCAATAGAATCTTTTTGCTCTGCAGTCCTGGTTAGAGCCTGTATAACTAAGATAACACCACATTTTTTTTTATTTATGAATAAAATCAAATTGAAAAATAAACCATCCTTCCCAGATTTTATTAGGGGAATCAGTGCTCCAATAAAGTACGTACTTTTGAAAACAGAATAGGTAAGTATCATCAGCAATCAAAATAAATCTGCTTAGTGTACTACCAAAGTGTTATATGATATCATCAAGTTCATCATCCACGAGTATATGCTATCATCAACTTCATCATCCACGAGTATATGATATCATCAACTTCATCATCCATGAGTATATGCCAGCAAAATATAAGTATGCAGGTAAATTAATGAATATGCCCTTATGAAATCTACACTAAAATTGGGCCTCAGAACACTCTTGGGTGGGCATTATTTCCACAATGACACACACACACACTGTTGGGTTTTATTGCTTGCTTAATCTGATTCATTATTGAATATTACTCAGTATTCTGCAGCCTTTGAACAAGACACTTTGAACAGATTGGTGTCTTACTCAGAAAAAAAACATATTGTTGGAGGGCTTGAAGTACCCAGAAAAGGCTTAACAAATTGTCATTGTAGTGTGTTTCTTATAGGTTAGTTAGAGATGATTTTCACCCTGGCTGCTGGGTAATTTATGATCCAGCTCTATTTTTGAGGCTATGCTTGGAATGTTACCACTTGAAGAGCTGATAAGGGAATCTAATACTATAAACAAATATCCATGATACATACAAATAAGCTAATCAGAACAAGTCAATTATTAACTTCCTTGAAAATTTTTTATACAGTCTAGGAAGCTGAAAATAACATAGATTTAATCATTTAAGCTTCTTGAATGCCTGTAGGTCATATAGTTACAAATCAAGCCTCTTAACTTATGAATCTTTTCATAAAATTAGTAACTGTGGACACAGGAATATGGATGTTATTCATGGACAATGCAAGCAATTACAAAGGGCTGTTGCATGTCAGAAACTGTATATCAAAACCCTTCACAATTCACAAGTGAAAGCTACAGCCACAAAGCTTTGAACTACTCTACTGAGTACCTGGGGGAGTCCAGGAATGCAATCCGTATGCAAATTAGAAATCTCAACAACATCCGTGATTCAAAAACTTGTGAATCACCCTGCATATTGTGTAAAGAGGCCTACGTTTTGTCCATACAAATGTGGACTGACAGCTTCTGTATTACAGAATATATGTACAATGACCCTGAAACCCTGTGGAAGATAGTTATGCCAACAACATCCAGGAAGAACAGTGCTTAAATACACAGAGTCCAGATTCCCTTGTCCACTTGTATGAGTATCATATACGCAGAAACACAATGCTGCAAATGTATTTATAGCTACCCACTTAAGTGGTGTAACTAAGCACTGATCACTGGCAGTTGGGCAGGATAGGAATATTGCATTAGTATATAATAATGTTATGCTTGTGGCAAGTGAGATAAAGCTGTTTATTACTTGCTGCCTACCATGTTGGCAAGTCATGATAGAAGCAACTGTAGCACTGTCACTGTCTGTCACAGGTAAATCCTCTTACTTGTTGACCCATGGCAGACTGTGACACTGTATCTCATGCACCAGTACAAGTGCAAAATATTATCCACATCTAATCCTGCACCTGCAGGCTCATGTTAAAGGTTCCAAAAAAACACCAAACACGGGAGGCTGGAGATGAGGTGAAAGGATGATTCCTTTAATCCAACACAATATACGTTCTGGTACCTCGGCAATTCGCCTTCATGGAACATTTACCATGTACACTCATCTTCCTTATATATATTCATCAATCAATCAATGAATCTATTCCACATTATATAATTATTCAATTAATTTAAATTTTACAAAAAACAGAATAAATACAATATTTAATACACTTCTAAATGTGTTCCTTAAATACAATCATTAAATAAATCATTAAATGCTAACATTTTCATAGACATTTCTCCCAAACAAATTTAGATTTTTTATTTTTATTTTTTATTTTTTATTTAATATCCACATTAACATTAATATATTGCTCCTAAATGTATGAATTTAATATATAAATAACAATAAATATGTCCTCAAATTCAAATAAATAACTCGATTTTATGTTACTAACCCACTCTCCAAATTCATTCCCCTGGGAGATAGAGTATGATATCCCAAAATCATTTTATGCTCCAACCTGCATAATGCGGTCTTAAAATTGTCTACACCAACATGTGAACCATGTCAAAGGTTCCCTAACATTTGTCTCTTAGCTTGGCTAAGAATGGCACAGGTGACTTTCACAGCTTTTCTTCAATATTGCATAGGTAAATATTGGAGGGTAACTGACCTTATATTTACGTCTGCACATGCACTATGTTATTTAAGTAAAGGTATTTATTCACTTTAAATTCTTATGGCTGGTCTTCACTATTTATGTATGTTTGTTTGTGTCTTTCGGCTTTTCCTGGTTAGGGGCCGCCACAGCGGAACTCCGGTCCGCTAATGATTGGTACTGGATTTTTATGCATCGGGTTACCAGCCCTGACGCACAACCTTCAACGAAGGCACACCCCATTCACATATGCCTCCACACAGAAGACGCTCTAGCTGAGAATTGAACGGGACAACGTCTTGTTATGAGGAGACAACGCTACCGCAGCAACACCACCGCACTACACTCATTATTTATGCATGTATTACTTTTATTTATTTATTATCTTATAAGAAGGTAATTATCATTATTTATCACTGTAGATGAATAAAGTCTGGCTTATATGATCCCCCTGTCTCACCAATCTCTTGTGTTAAGCCTAAACCTATCTCTGATGTCACTCCTAAACCTGACCCTACATATCACCTTATACAAAAACCTTTCCTTAACAGTACCATTTGTCAAGATGCTTGAAAACAAACTTCAAATAAACATACCCACATAGCATTATATCTATCACCTTACTTTGCCTTGACTTTAACCCTAACTCACCAACACTTACAAACACATTCCTACCTCTAATGACCAAAAGCTTTAGCATTAGTTTAAAAATACTTTCACATAAGCAGACCTCAGATAGCACACAGAAAGTCAAGGTTCCTAGCACTGGCATTTTCATAAGTCTGTTTTATATATATATATATACATATATGTATATGTATCCATATATAGATAGATAAAACTCTCTCTGTCTCTCTCTCTCTATCTCTCTCTCTCTCTCTCTATATATATATATATATATGTGTGTGTGTGTGTGTGTGTGTGTGTGTGTGTGTGTGTGTGTTTGTGTATAGTAGTGTTGTGCTAGTTACTTATAAATGTAATGTTACTATTACTAGTTACTTTTTATTGAAAGTAATATATTACTATTACTTATTACTTTTTTAAAAAAGTAATATATTACTATTACTAGTTACTAACTAAAGTAATGCGTTACTTTTACATAAGTGTAGTTTATCAATTATAATATTGAGATTTACTCACACAAGTAAGCACATGCATATGTATATTATTAAAGTTGTATACACAATGTTACAATGATGATGAATTGCATTTAACAGTTGAAAAACTCCAGTAGATTATTCTTTATAGCTGGGTGGCACAGTGGTGCAGTGGTTAGTGTTGTCAACTCACGGCAAGAGGGTCTCTGTTTTGATTCTCGGTTGGGGTGCCTTCTGTGTAGAGTCTGCATGTCTTCCATGTCGCTTGTCTTGTGTATTCAAATAAGACAATGAGGCTTGGGTGTTTGTTTAAGATGTTTATTGTACACAAACACATCAGGATGGATGACTGGAACATAAAACTTAAACGAACTTGCTAACTGACTGACAGCTACACACATACATGCTTTCACTCTGGCTGCTTATACAAAGTGACACTCTGCTTGCATGTGTTCAGTACTTATATGCATATGCCCATGAACTACAGTGGCTTTAAAGGTACAAGAAACACATTATGATCTACATCTTCCCTTGGTGATAATTTTGTCATGCAAATGTAAAATGACAATCAGATACACATAAAAATTACATAAACACATAAACATAACAATCAAGTCCAGGTTGCTCACATAAATATTACATAAACACATAAACAATAACAACCATGTCCAGATTGCTCTGTATCTAGGATTATGTCTTGAGATACGACATGACCCCGTTATATAATAATCAGCACTGGGTTTAGCAACAGGGACAGTTACTGGGGAATGCTCTTCATTAGGAACTTCAGGGATACTTTCAGGAACAGGAACAGAAGATTAATTGTTCTCTGGAACAGGAACATTCGATAGCATTCTTTGAGAATTAGTCTCAGTTACAGACAATATGCTGTAACAATGGCTCAGACACCAGCAATACATGTTTCTGATTCCACCTAAATTCCATTCCTTGTGACTCAATGATATACGATCTTGGTTCCACATATAGATGTTTCACAAGTCCTACTCGATCAAAACCTTTTGCTCTCTGCATCCTATCTCTCCTTCTTTGAATGTTTTGAGTGGTTTGCTGGTTTTGTCATAATGGAATTTCTGTGACAAATGCTTTTTGATGAGTTGAACTTTTACTGCTTTGTTGTTTTCAGCACTTGGAATCAACAAATTCTTACTGATTGGTACTGTAGTTCTGGTTTGTCTCGACATCAATCTCTGGGCAGGTGAACCAAGTAAATTGTCTCGAGGAATGTTTCTGAGATTAGGCAAATTGAGAAAAATATTAGTTTTGTGTCTCTTGGATTTCTCCAACAACTGTTTCATACTTTGAACTGCATGCTCAGCCAAGCCATTAGATTGTGGATATTCATGACTACAAGTAACATAAACAAAGTCCCATGTCTCAGCAAATCTTTTGAACTGCTGACTTGTAAACTGTGCACCATTGTGAGAAACAACTTTGTGTGGACTATCATAGACAGAAAAATGTCTTTTCAATTTCCTAATGACAGTACTGGAAGTTAGGTCAGGAAGTAGGTCAATCTTGAACCAATCTGAATAAGAACCTACTAATACCAAATAATGTTAACCATTCCATTCGAAAATATCTGTGGCTACTGTCGACCAAGGTAGTTTAGGAATCTGGTTCAGTTGAAGGGGTTCTTTTTGCTGGTGTGGTTTAGTACTATTACAAATTGAACAAGCTGAGATTTCCTTCTCAATATCTTTTTATTTATTTATTTATTTTACATTTGTTAACCGGGCTAGTCTAGCTGGATATATGTCCATTTTCAGTAGAGGCCCGGGGAGAAAAGCTCCACACATAAATCAATTACAAAGAGACATATTAATAAAAAGTTCAGTACAATAAGAATATACATTTAGTAACAAGAACAACAAAATACCTAAGGCACACCAAAAAAAAAAATACTAGTTCAGTAGAAGCATCACAATTAAACAGCTAAAGATTAGCAAAATTGTTTTCGATAATCTGTTGGAGAGAAAGAAGTAAAACAGGGATTAATGAAGAAATACAAGGGAGGAGAAGAGTGAGAAGCAATGGTCAGTAAGGAGAAGAAGTAAGAAGATGGAAAAGAGGACAGGGGAGAGAAAAAGGAGGAGTGGGTCAGAGCATAAGAGGAGAGCAACAGGGCGATAAGAAGAAAGTATATGTATAGTTAATAAGTACAGTGTATAGTTATAGTAGAGTAGGGGGAATGAAGAAGGTTAGTCAGGAGTCCTACAGGAACAAAGCCAGTGATTTTGGAAGTACAGTTTGATTTTTTGTTTGAAGAGTGGTAAGGAGGGGATTAGAGTGATATCAGTGGGTAGCTGATTCCATGTTCTACCTACAGTATTGGTGAACAGAGAGTCACCAGCTAAGTTATGGGATTTTACAGATTTGGTCATGAGTTTAGAAGAAGATCGTAGGGAGGTAAGATTATTATAAGGGATTAAAAGTTGAGAAAGTATAGAGGTGTTATCAGGTTGGTAAAGTATCTTGTGGGCAATGGTAAGTTGTGAGATCATAAGGCAGTTTTGTAGCTCAAGCCAGCCTAGGAGTTTTAGGTTATGACAGTGATGTGTTCTAAAAGGGTTACTGGTGGCAAAGCGGGCAATGCTATTGTAACAGGTTGCTAGTTTATTTAGGTTAGCCTTCTTAAGGTTAGTGAAAATAGGTGAGGCGTAAAAGAGAGTAGATATCAGATGGGAGTGGGCGATAGTAGCTCTGGTAGAAGGTGTAAGAAATGGTTTAATACGGTATAACGATCCTATTTTTTTAACTGTTTTGATGATGTTATTGATGTGTTGATCAAAAGTGAGATTGTTGTCGATGGTTATACCTAGCAGTTTAGTTGTCGTGTCAGGAGAGATGACAGTGGTATCATTAGACATGATGTTGAAATTTAATGGGGAGGCTCGAGTGGTAGGAGTGAAAAGGAGAAGTTTCATTTTTTTAGCATTGAGGAGGAGGTACCGTCTAGTAAACCAAGTTTCTACAATGTTGAAAGTAGTTTGAGTTAGAGAGAGTAGCTCTGAAGAGGTAGATGCCGAACGAATAATAGTGGAGTCGTCAGCATATTGGATGCAGGTAGCTCGAGGGATTACAGTGTTGAGATCATTTATGTAAAGGGAGAAGAGAAGTGGGCCGAGAATGGAGCCCTGTGGGACTCCAATAGAAACAGGCAATAAGGAAGAGATATGATTGTCCCAACGAACGGCTTGATGTCTGTTGCTAAGATAAGAAGTAAACCAGTTTATAGCCAGGTTATCAAATGAGAGGGATTCAAGGATGTTAATAAGGGAAGAGTGGTTCACCATGTCAAAAGCTTTAGAGAGGTCAATGAATAGAGCAGAGGTGAAAAGATTGGAGTTACGATAGTTGTTGATGGTGTCAACAAAGGAAAGGAGGGCAGTGGAGGTGCTATGGTGGGGTCTAAAGCCATGTTGACAGTTGGCTATTATGTTGCGTAAAGAGAGATACTGTACAAGTTGCTGATGGATAAATTTTTCCATAATCTTAGCTAGAGGTGAGAGAAGAGCAATAGGTCTAAAGTTAGTGTAGTCAATAGAGTTACCACCTTTGTGTAGTGGGATGATATGAGAAACTTTCCATATATCTGGTATGGTTCCCTCTTGGATAGTCCTATTAATGAGTATAGATATGGGGTATGCAATCTGTTTAGCAGCCTTTTGAAGAAAGAGAGAGGGGAGTTTATCAGCAGAGGGGGTGCAGGGTTTCAGTTTGAGAATAAGCTTGTAGATGAAAGATGTAGAGATAGGATGAAGAGTGGAGTTGTGGGGGGAATCAACAAGATTATTTGGAGGGTAAAAGTTATTGGCGTTCAGTTGTCTAGCAAGAGATTGAATGGTTTCTATAAAAAAGGAGTTAAAAGCGTTTGCAGTATGGTTAGGGGTATCTGGGTCTGCGTTTATGGGGGAGGGAGTTTTAGCTGTTCCAGGTGAAAGGAGTTTGTTGATTGAAGACCAGAATTGTTTGGATTTATTTAAATGGGTTTGTTGAAGTTCACAGTAGTAGTTTTTTTTGTCAGAGATTATAGCTTTTTGTAAGATTTCTAAGTTGGCAAAATGAAGAAAATCAGAGCTGATTCTATGGTATCTCCATTTGGCCCAAATTTTATTTTTAGTATGAATTAATTTCTTTGTTTCCTTTGAGAGCCATGGGGCTATATTAGACTTCATTCTAATAGAGCCGTTCAGGGCATGTTTATCCAAAATGGAAAGGAAGGTCGAGTTAAAGAATGAAACTGCTTCATTAAGAGGAAATGATTTCAAGAGGTTCCAGTTGCATGTTTTGAGATCATTTTGAAATAAGTCACTTTTAAAGTGTTTGGTCGTATTATTCTAGTGTTAGGGAGGTTTTGATAGTCAGTCTTTTCTCTAGAGATATAGGTTAGGCAGTGGTCACTGAGGTCATCAGGCATAGTTCCTACTTTGTATGAGACATTGACTTTGTTTATGAGTATCCAGTCTAAGATACTCTGTTTCTTACTTGGTTTATTAAGCCTTGTTGCAGTGGTAATGGATTGAGTAAAACCATGTAGGTTTATATGACAGGATGGATTTTCACTATTAATAGTATACCAGTCTATATTAAAGTCACCCAGAATTATAGTTTCTTGGGGGTAGTTAGTGGAAACCCAACTGAGGAAGTCTTCTAAGATAGGTATATTGTTGCCTGGTGGTATGTACATACAGATGATGTAAAGAGCTTTTTGAGCATTTAATTGAAGTTTAGCGATGATGGCTTCAGCTTTAACATCCTGGGTTGGACAGGCTGGGAGGGTGGAGATGCTAAGATGGTTCTTAAATAGAATTGCCACTCCACCACCTTTACATTTAGAATGATCAAGCCTATATAAATTGTAGCCTTGGGGTATAATCTCAGTGTCTTTGGTGGCTGGCTTTAGACAAGTCTCTGAGAGGCACAGAATATCAAAGTGGTGAATGTCTAACAGGGCATATAAGTAGGGTACTTTGTTATTTACACTTCGTATATTTAGATGTCCTATGAATAGGGTGTTATTGAAGTTAGGTTTAGATACTTGAGGGGAGGGATATGAAGGGCCAGGGTTGGGGTGAATATCACCGTCTTGTAAGGTAGGAGTATTAAGTCTGGATGTGATGTTGCTTTTAGGAAGGGCTAGTTGTTTCATTTTTTTATCAGAGGGTAAGGCATAGGTGAGGTGAGAGTGCCTATGGAATTTGGGAAGGTGATAGCTAGGGGTGGAGGTAGAATTTAAGAATGAGGTAAGAGAGGTGTGGATGATAGATGTATGTTTATTTATATAGTCTGGCTGGTTTTTAAGTGGGTGTTTGAAGAAGGTAAGAAGGTAAGAAGAATAAAGGGAGGTAGAGAATAATGGTAAGAATATCAACATGGTGGGTAAGTATGGAGTCATATGTAGAAGTGGTTAGATAAGGGAAGTTATAAAGTAGTAGTGGAAGAAAGGGTAGTTGAGGTGGTGTTATAGGTATAAGGTAAAAGGAAAGAAGGAATGAATTAGTAGGAGCACCTGTAGGGGTGAGAAAGGAGAATACAAAGTATAGGTATAGTTATAGAGAGTGGAAGTTTATGGGAAGAAAGTTAATTGAGGAAGAGGAGAGAAGCTAGTAATAGGAGAAGAGGTTGGTTTAGCAGTAGAGGAAGGAGAGAGGGGAAGAGTCTGTGCAGAGGGAGGGGTCTAGTTTTTAGCGGGAAAGATCAGGATAGGTTGTAAGAGTGAGGGGTGTGACTAGGGAAGTATAAGGTTAGGACCCCTGGGGGTGGGTGGGGGGTAGGGAGAGGAGCTGGAGTGAGCCACACAGAGTCCAGAGAGGAAGGAAAAACTAACAGAAAAAGCTAGCAGATAGAAGGTTTGAGATAGGTAGCGTAAGGAGGAGTGGGTCACAGAGCCCTACAAAGATGGAAAGGGATAGGAGTGAGAGAGGTGAAAATAGGAAGAATATGGAAGGGACTAAACCAGTACTGTAAGTCTAGATGTGGACAGAGTGACACCAAGTGGGCAAAGAGTAGAGGTACAGAGGAAGAGGAAGAACCAAAGAGTTCTAGAGAGGTTCGGAGTCAATCAGTGAAAGGAGGTTTTCAGAGGGGTAAGTTAGAAGGGAGAAAGACCTGGGTGTGTACGGAGAGAGTAAAGTATGAGAAACTAGAGAGAATGAGTAGGAAAATAAATGTATCTTTTGACATAGAAGGTCAAACTACTAGTTCTCTCACCCTTCTTTTGGTAGAATCAGTTCCCAGGTGACCTCGATGCAAGATTTTAATATACTCTTAATACAAGGATTTTGGAATTACCACTTTTGGACCTTTCAAGATAATACCACCTTCCATCAAAATCTTGTATCAATAAGGAAAATACTGCTGCACATCTAGTGGCAAACTGGTCATCTGTGACTGATAAAATGGTGGTAAACTGGTCATCTGTGACTGATAAAATGGTTCAGCTTCTGGAGAACTGGATCGGAAGTTGTGTGATTTCTAAGCTCATCAAGACGTGTGGAAGAAAAAATTCTCACTTCCATAACTTCAAAATCAGCTTTTTCATTGTCATGCTGGTCATTGGTTTGTTTGGACGATCTGGATAAACTATCAGTAAGATAAATAAGTTTGCCTTTTGTGTAAACCATATTGAAATTGTACTTTTGCAGTTTTAACATTATGTGTTGCAATCTAGCTGAAGCTGTGTGCATTGGTTTTCTCAAAATAGTAACCAAAGGTTGGAGATCAGTTTCAGTCTGGATAGGTCGGCCATAAATATTATCATTGAACTTTGAACATGCAAACACTATTGCCAAAAGCTCTTTTTTCAATTTGCGGATACTGCATCTCAGTTTGAGTTCGAGTTCTAAACACATTGGGTACTGGTCTGCCCACTTGAACAATTACTGCACCAAGACCATGTTTTGAAGTATCACAGGAAAGATTTATAGGTTTGTGAACAACATAATATCTCAAAGTGGGTGGACTGGCAATTTTCTGTTTCGTGAAATCAAATGCTGTTTGATGTTGTTTCAACCAGGACCAAGTTACATTTTTGCATGTTAACTCTTGTAACAGTGTTGAAAGCTCACTTAAATCAGGAATTAACTTGCCTAAATTGTTGACCATGCTAAGAAAATGTAAAAATGTGGCATTTTTTTGAGCTAGCATCTCAAGAATTGCAGCTTGCTTGGACGGATGTGGTTGTAAGCCTGAAATGGTAAACAAATGACCCACATAAGTAACTTCTTTTAGCCTGAATTTACATTTGTGAAGATTCAGTTTAAGATTCACGACCATGATCTAGAACTTTTCTGAGGTTTCTATCATGTTCAGCTTCACCATTGCTTGCTACAAAAATGTCATCTAATATAACAGCACATGGATAACCAGAAAAAATTTGCTCCATCGCACGTTGGAAGACTTCACTGGCAGAATTTATTCCAAATGGCATTTTCAAGAATCTGTACCTTCCAAATGGTGTACTGAAAGTGGTTAGCAAGGAAGATTTTCAATCAAGTAAAATCTGCCAAAATTAACTTTCTCCATCTAAGACAGAAAAAACAGTGGCATTTGGCACGAGAGCAGCAACTTCTTCAACTGTACGGATTGGATGATGAGGTCGTTTCAGTGCTTGTTTCAGACACTTGACTATGAGGTTTACCATGGGGTTTGCTAAATCACCCCTCGGTTTTACTGCATGTGCCCTGGGGTTTATTAAAGCTGCCCTGGGATTCATTGTGAGAGCCACACCCTTTGGCCTTTACTTAATTTCATGCTGCATACTATCAACATTCGGGCTGGAAGAAGCTGCAATCATGCTCTTCTCATTCGTAAGCATATTCGTGTGCTTTTCTCTAAGCTCATATCTCTGACAAATCTCTATGGTTTTGGTTAAATTTAAATCACTGTCTTGAAGCAAAATCTTTCTTACTGCATCATTATTAACACCACACACAAGCCTGTTTTTTATTAACTCATCTCTCAGATCACCAAATCTGCATGTGTTTGCCTTGTTTCTCAAGTTAGTTATATATGCTGCAAAAGTGTCACCAGGCTTGTGATCCCTTGTGTAAAATATGTGCCTTTGCATTGTAATATTCATTTGAGGGTTGCACATTTCTCTACATTTACGTTTAAGCACTCAAGGTCTTCCCACGTTTCAGCCTGTACAAAATATGGTGGTCTTCCCCCTCCTTTGCCTAAAGAGGAGGCACAGCCAAAAGGAGAAGAAGAAGACTAGTCTTTATAGCTAGAGAGTCACAGATAATAATTAAACCAAACCAGCCAGCAGCACAAGAACTATAAAACTTATCACAGTTTGTCTATTTTCAGCAACTAAAAATCGAAACCCAAAAAGAATTTTAAATAGAACATACAAAATTGTCAAGACAAAAGTTGGTTGATCATAGATTCACTTGAAGAGTCCTGTTAGGTGCAGTGGGTTGGGGCATCAGGTGTTCAACTGATGAGTGATGAGTATGATTCCAATTGATGGTGGTATGGAGAATCAATGCCATTTATTATATGGCAATGTTATGATATGATCTCTAGCAGGCTAAAATTGTCCCAGTGTTAGGGGGTGTTTTAGTGGATGAGAGTCACACAGTACCAGGGCAAGGCCGGAGTCTGGTCATCATTAGCTTTCACCTCCTTGCAGTGCTAAAAAAAAATGAAGTAAATTTGGTCCAGACTAATTTTAATGATCTATTATGAATGCTACCTGCTATGAGTTGTGCCAAAATTATGTTGTAATTTTTTTATCCAAATTGCAACTTCAAAGTCTCTATTACCTCCTAACATCTGATTACTGTCCATACTATATAGGGACCCTGGAAGCTTTCCTTAACTCTTTAGGGGGCTATATCGCACACGTTGAGATCCACTGGTTTAAGCAAAAGTAACTCACATTTAAGTTACTAGTTACTAAAAAAGTACTATATTACTAATTACTATTTTGAAAAGGTAACTAGTTATATTACTAGTTACTAGAAACTGTAATATACTACCGTAATATATTATATATTGTAATATATTACTTCCATCACTAAGTATACATAATATATATGTGTGTGTGTGTGTGTGTGTGTGTGTGTGTGTGTGTGTGTGTGTGTGTGTGTGTGTGTGTGTGTGCATGGCATGGGCATTTCTGAGGACCCTGCCTACTGCAGGAGCCCAGCAGCCCTAGTCAGTAATCTACTAGAGAGGCCATTCTAGATTTCCCTCTGGCAATTGATTTGATCGTGGCCAACACATGGTTCAGCAAGAGAGAGAGACAGTTACAAGACCATATACAAGAGTGGCCAACATGCAACTCAGGTTGACTTCCTCCTAGCAAGGAAAGGACACTGAGATCGAATTAGTGGTTGCAAAGTCATCCCCAGTGAAATAGTTGGCCCATAGCATAAAATACTGGTTGTCTCAATGAGCTGCAAGCAGTGGTTAGAGAAAGCTAGAAGGTCAACAGAAACTAGCCTGAAAACCTGGAAGTTGACTGGACAGAAAGCACAAGAGTTCAAGAAATTACTCAAGGCTCATGCACCTCAGCAAGAAAAAAGTGGAGATGAAGAAGAGTAGCTCAAAACAGCAAATGTAAGGACTATAGGACAGATATGCTGCTGAGCCTGGTATGGAAATAAGGTAGATAAGGAAAACTGGTGGTGGAATGCAGAAGTCCTGGAAGTCATCAAAAGAAAGAAGGAGTGCAGGAAAAAGTGGAAGATAGAAAAGATGGAAAAGGCTACGAAGGAATACTGGTTGGCTAACAAAGATGCTAAGAGAAGGATTGCAGCAGCAAACAAGAAGAATCAGAGGTTCTTTACTAGCTTCTGGAAAGTGACTCAGTAGATGGCGCAAGGAAACTATATCAGGTTGAAAGGCAAAGACAGAAAGATAAAGAAGATAGTTAGGCACTCTTCATAAGGGATGCTAGCAACAGCCTGCTCATCAGTCCACAGGAAATCAAAGGCTGATAGAAGAAGCACTTCCAGCAGCTTCTGAATGAAGAAACCCCCAAAGAGGCTGTACATCCCCAGACATAGCCTATGCTAAAAGATGAAGAGAAGCCCACCCTAGAAGAAGTAAGAACAGTACCAAGGAAAGCAAGGAAAGTGAAGTCAGAGAAAGCAGCAGGCTCAGATGAGGTCATAGCAGATATGATTAAGATGATGGGAGAGATAGGTGAGAAATAGCTCCTGAGGGTACTCATAGCAGTATGAAGAGAAAGGTGTATTCCAGGTGGCTAGAGAATAAGTATACTAGTGTAAGTATACAAGAGTAAAGGAGACATCCACATCTGTGGGCTGTACAGAGATATCATACTCCTGTCACACTGCATGAAAGGTCTGCAGAGGGTGATTGATAAAATGATACACAGAACAGTAGAAAGTAGGATGGAAGATGAGCAGTTCGGATTCAGATTAGCATGCAGCACAATTGCTCTAATATTTGCAGTGAGCCAGATAGTTGAGAAGAAGCTAGAGATGAAGAAATGAAGAAGGAATCCAAATGGGCATTTCTAGACTTGGAGACAGCATATGACAAGGTCCCAAGAAAGTTGTGGTTCAAAGTCTTAGAAACATTGGTAGAATTAATGCAGGCTACAAGGACCTGCTGACTCAAATAGAAACAGTGTTCAGTCTCATGGAGGGGTTCCCAGTCCGAGTGGGTGTGCATCAAGGCTCAGCTCTGAGGCCACTGTTTTTCATACTGGTGATGGACTGCACTACTAGATTAGCAAACAGGCTGGGGGGTTCAGATCAACAAACTTGCTTTATGCAGAAGATGTGGTATTACAGGCAGACTCTAAGCAAGAACTCTAGCAAAGGATAAGGGAATATAATGGAAAACTGAAGGCACAAGGGATGAAATTGAGTACAGATAAAACAATTGCAATGGCAACAAATCGGGGAAATCAGAAGAAGATGAGAAATGAGATCGAAGGGGTAAATAATGGAACAGGTTGATATCTTTAAGTGCCTGGGAAAGTCAGTTAAGGAGAAGGGAAGTTTGAATGAGGAGGTCAGACCTAGAATCAGAGGGGCTGCAGTCAACTGGCACAGATTGTCAGGGGTAGTGTGACAGAAGAATGCCAAAGAAGCTGAAAAACAAGGTGTACAAAACAGAGGAGAAGAGACCAGTAGTACTGTATGGTATAGAAACCTTCACAGTAAAGGCAGACCAGCTGAGGACATACCTCTAAACGGTCCAGATTTTCACCTCATATTTTTGGTCTGTTCCTCATAAAGTTTATGGTTTTCTGGCAAAATCACTGGGATGATCTCAGGATTAAAGTCACTAAATAATGGCATACGTTTGAGTTTCAGACCTCAAATCCTTCAGAAAATGTATGTTAAAACAAACCCTGTTACTCTAGTGTCTAACTTTATAAGAGGAATATTGAAAATATGTCCTTATTTTTGGTCTGTTGTCCCCCCCCCCCCCCCCCATTTTGTTGGGCTTTGTTCAGATTTCTTGCACTAAGAGTTTGAGAAGCATGGTTGAGGAACCTGAGGTTATGGAGATGAAATGTCTGAGACAAGTAGTAAGTAGGATGCACACTGTGGGACAGATGAAGGAATGAGGACATCAGAGCAGAAGCCAAAGTAGCTCCAATTACAGAGAAAGGCAAGGAGAACAGATTATGGTGGTTCAGGCACCTGTGCAGAAAAGCAGAAGACAATCTGATGAAGAAGATTTGGAAGAGACAGGAAGAAAGCAACAGGAAATGAGAGCATCCAGCAAAGAGATGGATGGATTGTATAAGGGAAGACCTGTGACAGTCAGGCATGACTGCTAAAGAAAGTAGGAGAGTGGCATTGAATTGAGAGAGATGGTGACATCTTAACATATCTCTCAACTGTCCAGATTTTCGCAGAATGTCTAGATTTTTGCCTCATATTTTCTGTTTCTCCTAGAATTGTGGTTTTCTGGCAAATCACTAGCAAATCCTTGTGGACTGACATCAGAAAATAATGAGCCATTTGAGTTTCAGACTTCAAACTCCAGAAAATCCATGCTAATGCAAAAATTGTTGTTCTATCAACTTTATAAGTTTGTAAGGGAAATATTTAAAACTTGTCCCCATTTTTGGGCCATTATTTATAGCTGTGTCCAGATTTCTTGTTCTAAGATGTTGAGAGGTATGCAGCTGACACAACACCCAAACCCAATGTAAAAAATGGGAAACTTGTGAGTCATAGTCCGTGTAATACATACATAGAGTGTATTTGTGTAGATTGTTTGTACACACACACATTATATATATCTATATATATATATATATATATATATATATATATATATATATATATATATATATATATATATATGGGTCCACGTTGTAATTTCAAAATCCTGAAATTCTGAATTTCAGTATTTCGAAATCACAAAGGCAAAAATCCAAGCATAACTCAAAAATCCGAAAACACACAACCGCGAAATTCAAAATCCCGAAACTATGCTACTCATACAGTACACACATAAACAAACACAAAACTCCCCCCCACAATCAAACAAATGCATCTAAACTATATATAAACAGGTGGGCAAGCCCCCTACACCCCCCATGTGGGGGGCTGTGCCCCCCACTTATATATTCTATTGCAGAGATTGCACAAACAGAAACACAAATGAAACTCACACACACATCTTACAGTCCCTCACACACACACATCATAGTCACAACACACACTTACACACACTAAAGCCCCTAACCAACATACTTACACACATAAACTTACCTAAATTAAACCCAAACATTCACACCGCACCAGTGGAAGCGGAAATTCAAAATCTCTGTGCCTAGGGATTTTGAATTTCACGCTTCTGCCAGTTTTGGAACTTTGAATATTCAACTTTGTGATTTCGAAATACTGAAATTTGGGATTTCAGTATTTCAAAATTACAAAGTGGATCTATATATATATATATATATATATATATATATATATATATATATATATATATATATATATATATATATATATGTATATACTGATACATACAGAAATATTTACTACAGGTATATAATGCACATCAAAATACCCCATACACATACACACACACACACACACACACACACACACATATATATATATATATATATATATATATATATATATATATATATATAATATACATATATATATATTATATATATGTATATGTATATATATATATATATCTATGAGACAGGCAGAGACTGAGACAGTGAGAGGTTAGACATTTATGTCATTATCTGTCTGTGTAGCTGTATATGTATATATAATAGTAATAACTGCTAGACATTTTAATTTGAGAACCTTTTCCTTCTATATCAAATGTTTAATGACTTCCATGCCTTTCTTGTTACAATTTTTGAGTTGTTTTAATCAATTGTTACTGTCAGACTTTTCCACACATCACATTTATCTAACTGCTTTCACACTGTTCTTCCTTTAGATCAAGGATGCCCCATTAATGTTTTGTTAATTTACATGGATGTTCTTTTTCTAGACATTTTTGTTAATTTACATGGATGTTACTTTTGTAGAAGACTTTGTTTTCCAATATTTCAGCCAGGATTGTGTTCTCAGTCCCAGACTAAAACCACCCTGGCAGTTTGAATGGAAGTGATAATGAAAAAAAAATGATGTCTCTTTCTCTTTCTCAGCAAAAATGATTTAATGATTACTATAGCTCATTTTGTGAATCATAAATCTGTTGTCTGATGGGGGGGGGGGGGGGGGGGGGGGGGGGGGGGGGGGGGGGGGGGGGGGGGGGGGGGGGGGGGGGGGGGGGGGGGGGGGGGGGGGGGGGGGGGGGGGGGGGGGGGGGGGGGGGGGGGGGGGGGGGGGGGGGGGGGGGGGGGGGGGGGGGGGGGGGGGGGGGGGGGGGGGGGGGGGGGGGGGGGGGGGGGGGGGGGGGGGGGGGGGGGGGGGGGGGGGGGGGGGGGGGGGGGGGGGGGGGGGGGGGGGGGGGGGGGGGGGGGGGGGGGGGGGGGGGGGGGGGGGGGGGGGGGGGGGGGGGGGGGGGGGGGGGGGGGGGGGGGGGGGGGGGGGGGGGGGGGGGGGGGGGGGGGGGGGGGGGGTTTTTTTTTTTTTTTTTTTTTTTTTTTTTTTTTTTTTTTTTTTTTTTTTTTTTTTTTTTTTTTTTTTTTTTTTTTTTTTTTTTTTTTTTTTTTTTTTTTTTTTTTTTTTTTTTTTTTTTTTTTTTTTTTTTTTTTTTTTTTTTTTTTTTTTTTTTTTTTTTTTTTTTTTTTTTTTTTTTTTTTTTTTTTTTTTTTTTTTTTTTTTTTTTTTTTTTTTTTTTTTTTTTTTTTTTTTTTTTTCCCCACTTATATATTCTATTGCAGAGATTGCACAAACAGAAACACAAACAAAACTCACACACACATCTTACAGTCCCTCACACACACTCATCATAGTCACAACACACACTTACACACACTAAAGCCCCTAACCAACATACTTACACACAAAAACTTAGCTAAATTAAACCCAAACATTCACACAAGATTAGTGGAAGGAAATTCAAAATTTCTGTGCCTAGGATTTTGAATTTCACGCTCTGCCAGTTTTGGAACTTTGAATATTCAACTTTAGGATTTCAAATACTGAAATTTGGGATTTCAGTATTTCAAAATTACAAAGTGGATCTATATATATATATATATATATATATATATATATATATATATATATATATATATATATATATATATATATATATATGTATATACTGATACATACAGAAATATTTACTAGAGGTATATAATGCACATCAAAAATACCCCATACACATACACACACACACACACACACACACACACACACACACACACACACACACATATATATATATATATATATATATATATATATATATATATATATATATATATGGTTCTAGGTTATAACATCGACAGCTACTTTCACCGACAACAGAAACATCGACACCACATAATCGACAAACCATAACCACGACACCTCACATGCCCGACAAACAAGTAACCGACGGTCCACAAACACGAAACCCCATACACTGCACACACCACAATAACAACAATCAACTAACAAAACACATCCCCTATCCAAAACCACACACAGAACACAAGCACACCAAAATCCTCACAAACCCACACTAAACCTCACACACACAACTATGTACAACCCTAACCCAAACCCTTACCCTAAGGTCAATCACTATCGCACACTCAGCTAACCCACTTCTAACCCTAACTCACTTAACCCGCCCCTAACCCAAAAATACTACTAGACACTTACCTAACCCGCCTAACCCTAACTCACTTAACCCAATTTCTAACCCAAAAATACCACTACCGCACACTTACCTAACCCGCACCCTAACCCTAACTCACTTAACCCACCCCTATCCCCACAGACTGTCACTATCCACACTTACCTTACTCACACCCTAACGTCCGTCACCACCGCATACTCACACAGCCTTCTTTCCAAGTCACTATCCCTGGCGCTATTCATCCGTAGGCCACTCTTCCGAATGTCGATCATCTGGCGCCCGCTAATCCGTTGTCGGTGATGTCGGCTGTCAATCTTCTAACCTAGACCCATATATATATTGGGTGTGTATATATATATATATATATACATATATATATATAGAAAATATATATATAGATCTATATATATATATATATATATATATATATATATATATATATATATATATATATATATATATATATATATATATATAAGACAGGCAGAGACTGAGACAGTGAGAGGTTAGACATTTATGTCATTATCTATCTGTGTAGCTGTATATGTATATATAATAGTAATAACTGCTAGACATTTTAATTTGAGAACCTTTTCCTTCTATATCAACTGTTTAATGACTTCCATGCCTTTCTTGTTACAATTTTTGAGTTGTTTTAATCACTTGTTACTGTCAGACATTTCCACGCATCACATTTATCTAACTGGTTTCACACTGTTCTTCCATTAGATCAAGGATGCCCCATTAATGTTTTGCTAATTTACATGGATGTTCATTTTCTAGACATTTTTGTTAATTTACATGGATGTTACTTTTGTAGAAGACTTTGTTTTCCAATATTTCATCCAGGATTGTGTTCTCAGTCCCAGACTAAAACCACCCTGGCAGTTTGAATGGAAGTGATAATGAAAAAAAATGATGTCTCTTTCTCTTTCTCAGCAAAAATGATTTAATGATTACTATAGCTCATTTTGTGCTGAGTGCCGAAGAAAATACTGGGATGCACATGCTCATATCTGATGCTGATTGTAAACTGAATGCATGACCAGGTGAATGGATAAGGATCAGAGCATATTATTTAATGATTTGAATCCTGATGAAGTTTAGGAGGAGTGTAAGCTTTGAAAGAATAGTTGTGTAAAATCTTACCATAACCACAGATGTCCTTATCTTCCATGTTGCAGCATTCCCTACATGAGGTGTTCCCTGCCATAAATGATTCTGACATCCAGTCAGTATACAAAAGCCTTTTACCACTGCTAGGTATGTGGGACATCACACGTCGGCCATAAAAATGACATCTGTACGTACCATCCTTAGAACTGAATGCCCCAGGAGGAACATCAGCCTAAGGTACAAAGGAGGAAGCACACATCCAAGGGAAGAACAAGAGCCAGGGGGAAGGTGGGAGGGATAGAATGCTGCAACATGAAAGAGAAGGACATATATGGTTATGGTAAGATTTTACACAACTATTCTATGTCCTTCTACTCATATGTTCCAGTATTTATTACATGAGGGAGAGAACCAAAACTCATGAAGAAAAAAGTGAGGAGGAAGGAGCCCAGGTGCTCTACAAAGCCATGAAGAATGGCTCTAGCAAAACTTGTTCTGGACCTGGAAATGCCATCCAGCTTGTAATGTTTAGTAAAGGTATGCACAGAAGTCCAAGTAGCTGCTTCTAAAATGGAGGAGGTATCCAAACCCTTGAAAAGAGCACCAGAGGAAGCTACAGCCCTAGTAGAGCGAGCCTCAACAGGAGAAGAAAGGCTCTTACCATGAAAAACATAGCAAAAGGAAATTATTTTAGACATCCAAGTAGAAATAATCTGCTTGGAAGCAGGCCTTCCCAGAGTCTGGAATGAAAAGAAACCAAAAGCTGATCAGATTTCTTGATAGCTTTTATTTTATCCAAATAAAATCTAAGTTGTCTGTGCAGATATAAGGTGTGTAGGATCCTCTCACTAGAAGACTGTGGAGAGGGAAAAAAGGTGGGCAAGTTAATGGACTGATTAAGCGACAACTCATTCACAACCTTGGGCATAAAGGAAGGGTTGGTATGCAAAGAAACCCTGTCCTCATGGAAAACCAGAAGGATGGAAATGCCAGTAAGGCTTGTAGTTCAGACAGCCTTCTGGCGGAAGTAATAGCAAGTAGAAGCATCATCTTCTAAGTACAATATTTCAGGGTAGCTATTGCTGCAGGCTCAAAAGGAGCCACAGTGAGCTTTTCCAAAATATAATTAAGATCTCAGGGAGGTGGAACAGTTTTCCTGGGAGGTCTAATGTGAAGGATGCCTTTAAGGAATAGTTTAACCTCCAATATGGAGGCCAAAGCAGCAGACAGAGGCAGACATGTAGAAATAGCTGAAAGGTAAGCTTTCACAGAAGAATAAGCCAACCCAGCCTTCAAAACTTCACACAAGTAACTTAGAACCAAAGAAATGTCCACCTTTATGGATCTAGGTTATGAGGAGAAAGACACCAGATAAAAAAACTTCTTCAATATGGAAAACTAGGATTTCCTAGTATTGGTTTTCCTGGCCTTCTGCGGCACCCTAAGCACATCCTCAGAGAAAAGGTGTCTGAAAGGAATCTATAGTTTATCACCCACAGTGTGAGTTGCAGATCATAGGATCATATGAGGTGACTAGGCTAATGGCCCTGGGGCCCTTACATGCCTAGCCTAAAATTTATCCCCAAAAAGAAACCTCAGTCAGCACCTGTTGCCCCTGTCAGTGAGGGACACAGGTGGAACCCCTGGGACAAATTTGTGGTTTCCCATCCACTCATCAAGGCTGCACTTGAAGAGGGTCAGCGAGGTGCTCTGTTTGTCATATATGGGAAGTCTATTCCAGAGATGGGGCAGTCTCGGGGAGACAAACCTGTCTCTCCAGCAGGTTTTGTTAATGTCGCATATTAGATTCAGACCTTTTGAGTGCATGGGGAGTTAGACTTACGGATATGGAGCATCTCTAGTAGGGCAGGGTCTGAGATTGCCTTGTAGGTGAGACACATATCACCCCTGAGCAATCTGTATGATACCGAGTAGAGTGATAGTGATTTGAGCCTGTCTGCATAGGACAGGTTTTGAAGGCCATGGATTTTCTTTGTGAGGTATTTCAGTGGCCTTTCCAGTTGGTACAGATGTTTGGACAGGTACATCCCAAACGGGGCATTATACTCAATTATTGGTCTAATGAAGGAAGAGTATAGAGAGGTAATAACCTCCTTTTTTCTGGATGCAATCCCTTTACTTATGAGATGAACCAAGTAAAAGGCTTTTCTGACCACTGCTGCTTTATGATGGTTGAATGTGAGGTTGTTATCAACCTGAATACCCAGGTCTCTCATCACAGGTTGTGTGATTAGGGGGCTGCTGTTGATCTGGTAATCAGTAGCGGTCATGTTTTTGCCGAATGGTATGATGATACTTTTTTTGCATTTAGCTTGAGGCCGTGACTTTGGCACCAGTCATTAGTTGCTGTGAGACCCTCTTGCAGTATGTTAACATCATTTGGGGAGTCAATGACAGCACCCAACTTATAGTCGTTCTCAAACTTGGTCAGCCACAGGCCTCTTGTCTTTGCCTGGATCTCTGAGAAATGGATGCCAAACAGTAGGGGTACCAGGACAGATCTCTTTGGAACTCCACTAGTGACAGGCCTACTATTGGAGGTGGAGGTGCCTATTTTGACTTTGAGGGTCCTGTCAGTGAGCCAGTTGGCCACCCACCTGATGAGCTATGGATTTGGGCCAAGTTGTGTTAGCGTTTCGATGATGCCCAAGTGGGTGATTGTGTCAAAGGCCTTGGCCAAGTCAAGGTAAGCTGTATGCACTGACTTTCCCTCATTCAAGGCCTTCATGACAGTGTCAAAAAAGTCAACCAGGTTCAACAGGGGAGATCTGCCCTTGACAAATCCAAACTGGGTGGCATCAAGTGCTTGGAGATTGTGTATGTTCTTTTTTATGAGATCCATAATAATATGCTCCACGGCTTTACAAATCAGACTTGTCAAGCTAATGGGACAATAGTTTCCAGGGTCAGTAGTGGCACCACCTTTGTGCAAGAAGATGACAATGGCAGTTCTTCACTCTACTGGAATGAAGCCTGTACTTAGGTTGTGGTTGAATAGGGTATGCAATAGCAAAGCCAGTTCTTGCTGGAGATGGTGCAGAATACATCCTGGGATACTATCAGGTCCCATGGAAGCTGTGTCTTTGTCTTGGATAGGGCCTGTAACACTTGATCTATGGAGATATGAGGTACGGTTCAAGTATCGGGGATGGCAAAATGGTCTTTGGGGGGACAGCAGGGTGAAGTTTGTGCTGATCCTATCTGCTAGCAGTTTGGCTAAGTCAACAGGATCAGTGTAAGTGATACTGTTAAGTACTAATTTGTAATAAACCTGGGCTTTCCCACGGAGGTTCCTGACATAACTGAAGAAGACTTTATGGTTTCCCTTTGTTCCTTTGTTTTGGAGGCTAGCTTTGATTCATAATTGGTCTTGGAGGTTTTCACTACTGATCTAATTTGCTTGTTGAGGCTAAGAAAGGAGTTTTTCCAATTTGGAATTTGTTCCTTTTTACCCTTGGACAACAGTTTCTTCCTTCTGTATAGAGGATGTCCACCAAAGAGGTTTGTGTTTCATTGAGGAGCAGGTTTTAGTTCATTGCGTATGGCTGAGTCCATGCAATTGTTCAGGTGATTCTATACTGCATTGGTGTACTATTCAGCATTGTTGTCTGCATCCTGTGAGAGGGGTAGTGATGTGAAGCTATAGATACCCTCCCTCAGGAGGTTGTAGTCAGCGTTTGAGAAGTTTTTTAGCTTGATTACGGCTGGGTAGAGGGTTGGGTCAGATAGAATCTTCAAATGAGACAGTCCGATGATCTGATCTCACCAGGGAAGGACATACTATGGGAGTGGTGCAGTGGTCACCCATGTTGGTGAGAACCAAGTCCAGAATGTTATCTCCCATTGAGGAGGATTAGACGAGCTGGTCTAGTGCATTATAATTGATGAAGTCGAGGAATCGTTGAGAGTGCATTAGTGCAATTGTAGTTCACCCAGTCTATTGTGGGGTAGTTGAAGTCACCAAGGATCAGGGTGTTAGGGGGTACCTTGATGGAGTCAAGTAGATCCACGTAAGAAGTGTGGGTGTTCTGAGTCATGGAGGGGGTTCTATAGTTAGCTATA
Source organism: Protopterus annectens (assembly GCF_019279795.1). Lineage (NCBI taxonomy): Eukaryota > Metazoa > Chordata > Ceratodontiformes > Protopteridae > Protopterus > Protopterus annectens. The sequence goes on from NC_056739.1 coordinate 1,162,344,354, forward strand.
GCTTGGATGAGTGTCTTGCCAACTGTCAATTGTAACTGGAGTAGTCCCAGTGCGTCATGCTGGCAAACCAGTCTGGAGGTGTACCTGTCCTTAATGAAGATAGAGATTCCACCACCCTTAGTCTGTGGAATGAGGTTCAGCCTGGTAATGCAGGGGTGCTCTCTGCAGCCCTGAATCAAGTTTCCATGACCGCACAGACATTGGCATCTTCTAGTGCAAGGAGAGCCTCCAGTGACTTCATTTTCAGGTTAAGGCTCCTAGCGTTAAGCAGCATGACCTTCAGTTTGCTTTTTGACAGATTATATATGTTGGAAGGTTTGTCTTTGGGGCATTTCCTAAAAAAGGCACAATGGGGGAAGCGAGAGCCTTGGCCAGGATACGGAAACCCAGTAGTGACAGGTGAAGGCCATCTCTGGCAAAGCATCGAGGCCTGTCGACCATGTCATCCCAGGCAGACAGATACTGGATCCCCTTGTAATGACACCAGAAACTAAGCAAATTGTTGAAGTCAATTATTTTTTCTTGGTATTGTGGTATCATTCTTGGTGAAGGTAGGATGCCACTTTGGGCTAGGGTCATACCTGCCTGGAACACATACTCTGAGAGTTCAATCATGTCTCTCTTCATATAGTCTAGGGAGGTAAGTCTCAAATCATTCACACCAGCATAGACAATGACAGAGTTGTACTTGTACTTGTTGTGAAGAGACTTAAGTGCATGCATGATGTGGTGGATGCTGGCACCAGACAGACAATTGACTGTGGCCTTCCCTTTTTCGTGCCTGGTGACAGGGACATCAGTGTGTCTCACAATTGAGTTACCAATGACTAGTATGTTTGGTTTATTATTATGTGTTGTGGGCTGTGATGGTTTATTGTTTTGCCTTATAGGCTGTGTTTGCAAGACACTAGTGTGTTGTCTGCTGTGTGTGATGTGTTGGGTGTTGTGTGTGGAATGTTTGTGAGTGTGTTTTGGAGGTCTCTGATGTTTAGGTACATTTTTATTGAGGACTTTTGCATAGGTGTGTGTGTGTGTGTGTGTGTGTGTGTGTGTGTGTGTGTGTGTGTGTGTGTGTGTGTGTGTGGAGTGCTTGGCTATGTGATATGAGTGGTGCGGGGTTTGTGCTGGCAATCTCCTCTTTGTCAGGAGTCCTGACTGTGGCGCAAAAGAGCATGGATTCCAGGTTACTGATGTACATGCATTTCTCACAGGTGGAAGAATTATGTGCTAGGAGAACAGGGTTGTCAGTAAACATGAGGCAGTTGCTATACTGTCTCAGTATGCCCATGTTGACCAGGCTGGCAGGAGAAACTGATGGGAATTGTCCAGACATAGTGTTCTGAATGCTTGGGCCGACATATGGAGAGAGAGTCTTGATAAGGGTTTCTGAAATGTAAAGTAACTGGCCTGAAGCACAAGTGCTAAAACCAAAGCTAAAATGCTTAGAATAACAGATAAACTTAATCAAGCTACTAACAAAGAGCAATAAATGCAGCAGAATAAAAGCACTTGAACACTTAAGTATGAAGAACACAATTACAGTAAAAGCAGCTGAATAAACTGTACAAATTCCTTTCTTTTAAAGTGGAGTGGGAGGAAACAGAAGGCAGTTTAAGATTAGGGAACTAAAGAGGTTGGCCTTCCCAAATGCTCTTTCTCTACTCAGTACATTGATGACCTAGGACAGGGAGGAGTGCCCAAAGTCAAAGAAGAAAGGGGGTAGTCCTACCCAAATGATCTCACTGCACTACGTTGAGTGCTCAAATGAGATTGGACTGGGAGGAGTGACCAAAGCAGATTTAGAGCAGGGGCAGGCAATTCCAAAGCCATCAAGTTTAAGACTACAACAATACTTGGGAGGGAGGATGGGAAAAAAAACAGTGCAGACAACAAAAGACAGAAACAATAAAGCAAAGACATAAATAATAAAGCAAATACATAAATACTGTACAGTGCAAATTGAGTTGCAAAAAAGTGTACTTATCAGTTTGGTATACTAGATGGCAATAGAATCCAACACCAGCAGAGTTGACATCTGAGGGTGAATTAGTAATCCCTTGTCTTGTGTGAAGAAATCCACCCTGTGAGCTAATGTGATGATTGCCCTTGGCTAAATGCAGAAGAAGAGGGAACCAATGTTGTCTTGGCCAAAAGGGAGTCACCAGCAAGATTTTTGGATTGTCCTACTGACTCTTCAGCAGAACTTTTTCAATAAGAGGGAAGTGGGGAATGCACAGAGCAACATCCCCTTCTGAGAGATTGATAGAGCATCCACCTTCCATACCAGAGGATCTGGAACTCAGGCACAAAACCGTGGAAATTGTCTCTTTAAAGGGGTGGCAATAGATCTACTTGAGGAATAGCCCACCAGTGGAGAAAGCCTAGAAACACATCCCTGTGAAGCATCCATTCACGGGACTGAGTCATGGACCTGCCACACCATTTTGGTTGGAAGACATGTACACTGTCTGCATAGTGACTTGGTACTGAATTGCCAGTTCCCATGTCAAAAGAGCTACTCTGCACAGAAGGTACGATTTCATCCACCCCTTTTTGTTTACATACTATAGAACTGTGGTGTTGTCTGTAAACCGTTTTAGAGGTCATGGACGAAGAAGAGTATGAAACGCTTGAAGAGCAAGCAAAACAGCCCTCATCACTTTTATGTTTATGTGTTCCTTCCTTTGTGAAGGAGACCACAGGCTTGTACCTTCATGGATGCAAATACTGCCCCCACCCCATGTCTGAAGCATCTGTGAACAACTCTTGAGTTGGTGGGGGAATGTAAAGGCATGTCAGGATTCTGGGTAATCTGCTGAATCCACTAAATAAGCTCCCTCTTAAGACAAGGAAGAAGAGGGACAACAAACTCCAGCTGGTGAGCATCCTACATCCAAACTGATTTCAGGTACCATTGAAACCTACTCATGTGAAGCCTGGCAAGGGGTAGCATGGGAATAGTAGACTCCATGAATCCCAGAAGCTTGATTAACTCCCTGGCTGTCAACAACTGCAGAGAGAGAAGGTCTTGGAAGTAACTGACTAGAGACAGAATTTTTTTGTGTAGGAAGAGAGGCCAACATGAGATCTGTCTAAATCCTCCACCACAGGAAGATGTGGTCTTGTGAAGGGGTGAGCATGGATTTTTTTGAAATTGACCATGAATTGACAGTAGTAGTGAACAGGATATTTATTTATTTACATTTGTTTACCTGGAAATTCCGACTGGACGCAGGTCCTTTTTCAGTGGATGCCCGGGGAAAAAAGCTCCACATCATGTACATGATAAATAGAGATACAAAGTTGCAGCAATAGTAAACAACATTACAGGTTGTTGGCTTTAATACAATAACAAGATATTGATTATCAACAGTATATACAGTAAATGTTGCAAGTTAAGATAGTTTCTTGTCATTTATAATATTAGTAACAAAGTTGTCAGACAAGATTTTAAAGTATGTAAAGACAACTAGCTAATTCTGACTGTGGTTAGTAGTGGCGGTAGTATAGTTGGGTTGAGTCTAGGCGGGGGGAGGGATGTAAGGGTGTGGGTGTTAGTCTGGATTCGAAGAAGGACAAAGCCAGTGCAATTTTAAGTGGAATTTGAGTGCAGTCTTGAAAAGGCTGCTGGAAGATAGAGTAGTTATAGAGGGTGAAAGATTGTTCCAAAGTTTAGATATGGTACATGAAAATATGGCTTCTCCTGCTGAGTTTTTGGGTTTGATAACAGTGAGTTGATTTTTGTTGCTTGATCTTAGGGGCCTAATGGAGTGATAGGGTTGGAGAAGGGTTTGAAGGGAAGGGATGTTAAGGGGGTGGTTAATAAGTTTATGAGCGAGGGTGAGTTGATTAAAGTGATTGAATTGTGGGAGTTCTAGCTAGTTTAGTTCTTTAAGGGAGATACAATGATGGCTGTGGTAGGAGGTTCCAGTGGCAAATTTAGCAATTTTGTTGTAACAGGCATCCAGCTTGTGTAGGTCTGTCTGTCTAAGGTTGATAAGTATGGGGGATGCATAGAGTAGGGTGGAGATTAGCTGGGAATTGGCTATGGAGATTCTAACCACCTTGGTTAGGAATTGGCAGCTTCGATATAATGCACCAAGTTTCTTGTGACCTTTTTTTATTGTGAGAGATATGTGGGTGTCAAATCTAAGTTTGTCTATTTCCACACCGAGTAATTTTGTGTGTTCTGATGGAGAGATGATGGTATTGTCTTTGGCGAGAATATTGAAGTGGGGGTGTTTTGGGTGGCTTTGGAAGGTTGGAATAGGAGAAGTTTTGTCTTACTTGGGTTGAGTAGGAACTGAGCATTCGACAGCCAGCTTTCTACAGAAGAGAATGATTCCTGTGTAATTTGTTGTAGTTCTGGTAGAGTGGGGACAGAGCAGATGAGGGTAGAGTCATCTGCGTACTGTATAAGAGATGCTTGTGTGGTGGCAGTATGTAGGTTGTTAGTGAAAAGTGAGAAGAGCAGAGGGCCAAGGATAGACTCTTGGGGAACTCCAAGAGTAACTGGGTGGTGAGATGATAGGTTATCATCCCAGATTACTGATTGCTGGTGTTTGTGTAGATAGCTGTGGAACCAGTTGCAGGCTGATTGTGAGAAGGAGAGGTTGGGGAGAGTAGAGAGTCGTAGCTCATGAAATACCATGTCAAAGGCCTTTGAAAGATCTAGAAATACGGCAGTTGAGAAGAGGCCATTGTTTTTGTGATGAAGTATAGTGTTGGTGAAGGAGAGAAGAGTGGAGTTAGTACTGTGATATGGCCTGAAATCATGTTGGGTTTTGGAGAGGAAATTATTAGCTAGGAGGCAGTTGGAGACCTGGGTGTTGATACATTTTTCAAGTATCTTGGAGAGAGGGGAGAGGATAGCAATGGGGTGGTAATTGGAGAGGTCCAGTGGCGCCGGAAGCTATTGAGGACTGGGGGAGGTGGAGGGTGAGAGGGGCACTTAGTGATCTAAAAAGGGGAGTTTTTTATAACTATTTACTAACATGGCATAGGTTCACCTGGAGGACATTTTAAGCTTAGCCAATTCCCTTTTGGTGCTTGAATTAACATTTTCTGATTGGTCTTACCTATCCCATGGCTGATAATTGTATATTAGCCCTAGTGAGAATAACTGTGATCATACCATAGATAATTTGAAGGGGGCCCATGTAAGGGATGCAGCATTTAGGAACTGCCTCTATCCATTAGTGGGATGAGGGGCAATCCTGGAGTACATTTTCTATTACCCATCCTTAGCACCAAGTTGCATTTGAATATGGACAGATGAGCTTTGTTTTATTTTTATGGATAGTCTGTTCTGGAGGAGTAGTATTCTCTGTGATATATATCTGTCTCTCTGAAACATTCAGTTTAGATACCTGGAATGAGTATTTTGATGCCATTTGACTTACTGATGTTCAGTAGGTCCAGCTGTATTAGAGCAGAGGATGCCTTGTATGCCAGACATTTCACCTCTAAGCACTCTGTAGGATGCTGAGTATAGTGATAAATCTTTGAGGTGGTCCATGCAAGACCTATTGTTTAGGACTTGTACCTTTTAGTAAGGTATCTCTGAAGGTATTCTAATTGTTGCATGGGGCTGGACAGATGCATGCCAAAGTGGGCATTATACAAAATGATTGCCCTAATGAGAGCTTTGTAAAGTGGAACAACATCTCTAGCTTTAGTCACAATCAATTTGTTTATGAGCTGTGCAATATAGAAAGGCTTTCTTATAACTCTGGACATGTTGGTCAAAAGTTAGGTCACTGTACACACAAGTTGTCAAATGCCAAACAACTGGATCCGTTCTCAGAGGGCATTGTCATGATTTGAACACCGGTTATTATTTGAGACAAACCTTCCTGCATGATGGTTAAGTCATTTGGGGATTCGATAACTGTTCCTAGTTTGCAGTCATCTCAAACTTAGCCGGCCAAAGCCCTTTGATATTTCCTTTTACTTTTGAGATGTATATGCCAAACAGAAAAAGTCTCAGCACCGAACCCTGAGGAACTCCTTTGGTGACTGGTCTCTTCCCCTATTTTGATCTCCTACATCCTATAAGCAAGTTGGCAATCCAGCTAGTGATGCAAGTGTTTGCTCCTACATTATTCATCTTTTTTACTCCACCTGAGTAGGGGATTGTGTCAAAAGGCTTGGACAGGTCAAGGTAATGTGGTGTGAACTGTTTTACCTTCATCCATTGCTTTGGTGACAAAAGTAAAGCTTAAAATTTGCCAATGATTTTGTGCCTTTCACACTTTCCTCTGGGCTGTTTTCAAACACATTTTAATGCCATGCATACATGTATGCATTCTTTGATTCACCTTCCTGATTATATTAAATTATATTCCTTGTATAATACAGCACCAGTTGCTAGAATGTGTTTTAAATTTGTAGTTTTGAACAGTCTTCTAGTAAGCAATGAAACAAAATGTATGAACCAATAATGACAAAACTACACATTTCAGAAAATGTTAACCATAAAAGGACACTCAAACGTCTGTCATTACAATCCACCAATATCAGTAAATATGCAAAATCTCTGCAGAAGTCAGTCATCTAAATCATTCCACATTAAATGGATCTCTAACTAACAAAGAGGATGCTGCTTGGAAACAATGTTATACTTCATTGTTTCATCTACAAATAAAGTGGTTGTTACCCTTGAAGAATAAATTGCCTATGTTACATTAAAAAATGATAAGCTAGTAATATTGCAATAGGGACTGAATGGCAAACTGATAACAGGTTCGTAATTACTGGATAACTCTTCCAAAGAAAGCTATTCACAGGACTGCAGCATCAACACCCTTTAAATTACAACACAGTATATGATCAGTGATCCATCTGCATACCATGGGAGTAGAACCCACAGCCTTTTGCATCAGAAGTAAGGCTACTACCTGTTGTGCTACTAGCAATGCAAATCGATTTCGAATAAGCAGCACTAAACTTCTCTTCCTCTGAAGCTCTCTGCTCCTTGTAAATTTTTTTTATGCATTTAACATTTGTTTACTGGGAAAGTCTGATTTGGAACAAAGAATTTTCAGCAGCAGCCCAGGGAGAAATGCCCCAGATGCATATCTTTACAACATGGGTGAAACCCACACAAACACAGAGAAGACATATAGAAGGTACCCTGGCCAAGAATCAAACCAAAGACACCTTTTGTTGTGAGGCGACAACACTACCACTGCACCATCCACTTGACACAACCAAATTGATCAATTTCACAGCAGAAAATTGTGGAAAAAGACAAAATTTATTGGGGGGGGGGTAAAGGCTCAAAACCAGGGACACATTTTAAATATTGCTTGTATAATCTTAGAAAGTTGCTGAAATAGTGTTTTGTTTTACCACGTTTCCAATTCCGTTTTCACTGATTTGCCACAAAACCACAAATTTTAAGGGGAACAGACCAAAAGTATATGCCAAATATTCTGTGAAATCTAGACAGTTGAGAGCTATGGACTCAACCCCCAAAGCACAAAAGTGTTGGTGTGGGTAAAGAATACAGGCCCTTGTATACAAGGTTCAGGTTTTGAACCTGGGTAATTCTAACCACCATAAGTAACTGGGGCATTTTTACACACACAGAGTTGAATAGCTTCACAGTTAATTTAAATAAAAATAAACACACACACAGTTAAATAAATGGAGCTGCTTCACAGTTGATACTAAGGATTAGAAACCCACCCTTCGGTTCATGCAGGAATGGGCATGGCCTGCGTGATTGACAAGGTGCAGGCCAGAGTTTCAGTATGCAAATGTTCCATGATTGACATGGAATGCAGATTTGTCTGTGATGTCATGCATACATTACATTTCACAGCAGCGTACATTGCACAGTAGTATTAAATAAGAATAGGTATAATAATACAATGTAATATGTAAAGTTAAAACCCTTACAAAATGGGTCCCAATATTACAATATGCTATTTTCTCATTTAATCTGTTATTTTGCAAGCTTCCTTTGCCAGAAACAGCTCATTACAAAGAAATCATCCATGCCTTTTAGTTCAGAAGCAGCTGTTTTCACATGTAAACTGTAATGTTTTGCAAGCTTCCTTTGCCAGGAACAACTCCTTATAGTAGAACAGTTAGGTATAATAATAATTATAGTAATGGAATCTAATATGTAAAATTAGAGCTGTTAAAAATGGGTCCCAAAACATATAATATGCTTTCTCGTGTAATCTGTAATGTTTTGCAACCTTCCTTTGCCAGAAACAGCTTACATTAAAGAAATGCCTTGTGACTGACTGTCTTTGCATTGGGTAGCTGTTTTAGCCTCAGACTTGGCTTTGGTGGATTTTATTTAGCTCCTGGGTTGTTTGTTTATTTCAGTGACAAGGGCTCTGCCATTCTGGGAATTGCTTTACTTACTTTTTGACAAAATACTTTGTCTTTTATTACAAAGCTAGTTGATACTATGGTTCCACCATGTAGGTTTGCTTCTGGGGTTTGCCCAGCACTTGTTTCTACTGGGTATAAGCAAAGATACGCATAGATCCTGATTAATAGATCCCTGATGGATGAAGCTACAACCAGGCTATGAAAATTCATCCATGCAGTTCCCAGTTACAAGAAAGGAAAAAAAATATGGCAGAAATTACTGACCAATTTCCATACTCAGTTCTGTTAACAAAACACTTGAAAAAAGCAGGTCACTCAAGTTATTGATTCACTTAAAAGATATCCAGCTGCTTTCCAAAAGAACATGGCATTTTGCTGCTGCATTGGACTAGTTCATGAACCATATACCAAATGCCACAGATGAATACCTTTACAATGGAATGCTGTTCGTAAACTTCAGCAAAACCTTTCATATCATCTCACACTTGCTAGGTCTCAGTAATCATCCACTCATTTGTCTTACTTCTTGCCTAGCCATCACTGCACCACTGTGTTAGGCATTAGTATCATCCAATCAGCAAAATGCAGATGGCATTTAATCTACAGACCTCATCCATCTCTGTAACACTTAAAACCAAGTACACTGGATTTAGTAGCAAAAAAAAAACACAGAGGCATTACGGAGGACCGGGGACAGGTGTGAAAAGGGTAAGGAGGAACAGAAGGATGAAGTGAATGTAGAATGTCAAGGAACTTAAATGAACAAACTACATAGTCTAATTGTCTCCCGCTGCCATCAGAAAATATAATCTAAAACTACTGCAGAGTTGGGCTTCTCCACTATATTATGCAGCTTAAACTCTTCTGGTTTATGTTATAAACTGTTCACTGAAACAGAGTTTTGAAGGTAAATATTTAACTGTGTTCCCTTTTGTATCAGAGATACTGTGACATATAACACGGACTGGCACATTTCTGCTTCACATAATCTGTTTGTGGATTGAGTATTCCTCAAGCCTCCCTTGAAAAAAGACCTGCAGGACCACCAAACTATTACATTGAAATAAGGCCACTGTTTTTCCTCAAAATTACTAACAACAAAAATATATATATCAGAAATTTTTAGGATCAGTAATGAACCTTTTGCTTAAATATGATTAAAAGTGGTATTTTTCATTTATAAGTATGTATAATTCGCAACTGTGATATTTTCCGGCTTCGCCACACTATGAATATTCATGCAGCCAAACAACTAGAATCAGTAAGTAAGTGGGAGGTTAACAGACGTGGCCGTCATGCTATGTGCCAGGCTGTGTTTGGGCGGGGCTTGCTACTGCGCATCTGGTGGGTTTGCGAAACTCAAAATAACCAGTAATGAAACAGAGCTTCACAGTTAAATAAAAATAAACAGAGCTGCTTCACAGTTAAATAAGTAATGAAACAGAGCTTACTGTCTTAAATGCACTTTATGTGACTTGCCACCTATTTTAATTTTCTTAAGATGCAATGTGCTGTTGTAGTGAAAAAGTTCCTCTACCCTAAGATGGGCCTGACTTCTTTGAAATGGCTTTATGCCTGCTTAGCTAACCCAATCAGCAACACACAAACACATATGAATACAACATTCCCTCTTTAGTCCAAATACTACAGCTCATCTACATACAACCGGTAATATTTTTCAAAACAGAATAGATAGTACAAGTTATTTTTATGAAATTTACAACTCAATTCTTAAAATAACAAGCACATGGGAAACCGCTGTGCTTTAAAAAGTCTTTTGGCTTTTCCCGGTTAGGGGTCACCACAGCGGAACTCTGGTCTGCTAATGATTGGCAGTGGATTTTTATGGTGCCAAGTTGCCAGCCCGACGCCCAACCTTCAAGGAAGGCACACCCATTCACACACGCACCTACCTCCATGTCTTTCGACGTCATTCGAGCTTTATTTTTTAAAAATATATTTGTTTTTTTCCTTTGTTCTTTAATATGTTCTAAAAGCTGGAGCTTCAGGGTCTTTATCCCCCTCCCCAGGTCCCTAACTAGTAGTGTCACATACACCTGTTGTAAAAACCTAATAGTCTCATGTACACACCTGTCTGAAAACCAGAAGCTTTCTTCCTGAATTATAACAAAGTTTAAAACCAGGAAATGGTCATGTTTTAAGGAACTGCCAAAATCAGTCTGATGTAACAATATGGCATGAAGTCAAAATCATTACAATACTTATTGTAACTGTATCACAACTTCTACAAACTAGACCATTGAGACGTTTACCCCACTGGAAAATGGATCCTTCTGAATATCATCATTTCAACAGTAAGAATATCAGATTAAACTAATTATATATATATATATATATATATATATATATATATATATATATGTCTATATATATATCTATGTATATATCTATATCTATATATATATATATATATATATATATATATATATATATATATATATATATATCTATATATAGATATATATATATATATATATAGGTATATATATATATATATATATCTATATATATATATATATATATATCTATATATATCTATATATATATAGATATAGATATATATATAGATATATATATATATATATATATATATATGGTCAGTTAACTAAGCACAGGATGGGGAGGTGCAATTTAAAGCATATTATCATAAAAAACATGCCAACAGCTTTGAAATAAAGTTTTAGTACATTTTACTGCAGCATAATAATAAATAATCTTAAAGCGTGCACAAGAGTGTATTTTGCATATGCCTGGCTACTTTGCAAATTGACTTGTACTGGCAGCAGTATTTAAATTAGAACGATAATCAGAAATATACTACTGGTGAAGCAAAGACGCAATTGCCCCAAGATCCAATTTACAGAAACTATGGATTTTATAGAAGTTTAAACATGGATTAGTCTTAATGCAAAACATAAAGCAACATTACACAATTTTTCTGAACGCAGAAGTCACTATTAAAACCGGCAACACTTAAATTTTTGTTTAAAAACAAGTGAAATAATTGCAAAAGTATCGTAAAAGTAAATTACTCACAACAGTCCATATTAACATACTGACTATCGTTAGAAAGAGCAAGTGAGAGAGACAAAACACACTAACAAATGAAGCCATCCCACACTACGGAATAAAATACAAGCCTTATGACGTTGAAGTAAAAGTCAGCTGACAAAAGTAGGAACACGCCTCATTTGTATAGGACGAGTATTACACCAGCGCCGCCGCTAACTGTGGGTGTTGACGATGGCTGCAGCAATGGCGTGATTAGTTTTCTGCACATTTTTGTCTTTAAATTATGTTAGCGTGGCACACATGAGTCCTTGGGTCCTAAAATCTCCATGTTGTTAAGCTGTAAAAATGTGGGGGGATCCACCCCTCTCGCTCAATGGTTCCGGCGCCCATGGAGAGGTCGGTGGAGGGGGTGCCTTTTTGGAAGGGAATGATGTGGGATATTTTTCATATCAAGGGAACATAGTCTTCTGTTATGGAATGGTTGATTAGAACTGAAATTGGGTTGTCAGCTGCAAGTTTGGTGGGTATAAGTTTTGACAGTAGTCTTTTTATGTTAGAGGTAGGTACTGAGGTGAAAAAGAAAAGAGAAGTGGGGGGTTTAGGGTTAGGAGTTGGGGAGGCTGTTGTAGGGAAGTGTTGTTTGTTTAGAGATGTTATAGTTTCAGTGAAGTGTTTGTTGAAGGATTCAGCAATACTGCTGGAGGAGGGGGAATGGACGGCTGAGGGATATCAACCTTCCCTGGGTGGAGTATAGTGTTAATAGTGGACCAGAATTGCTTAGGGTTGTGGTTGGTAGAGTTTAGGATGGATTTATAGTAGAGGGATTTGCCTAATTTTATGTGCTTTTTGGCTTTATTGCGCAGTGCAAGGAATGATTGCCTATCTGAGTTATTTTTTGTTAGTTGCCAGTGCTCCCAGGCCTTATCTCTGGATTTCATTAGGGTTCTGGTGGTCTTTTGTAACCATGGGGCACACCTGAATCAGACTTTGGCATTTCTTACAGGAGCATCGGTGTTTAGGATGGAGAGGAAGGTACTGTTAAAGAAGTGGACAGCCTCATCTACGTTGAGGTATTTTAGTGGTGACCAGTTCATTTTTTGCAGGGAGGAGATGAAGGAGTTGGGGTTGAAGTTGGACTTGTTCCGTATTTGCCTGTGGATAATGGGCTTGAGACTGTGTGTGTGGTGCCGAATTAGGAAAGTGGGGGAGTGGTCACTAAGACTGCCAGGTAAGCAGCCTGCTAGGTAAGAGTGAGGGGCTTTGTTGACTAGGATTCAGTCAAGTAAGGTATGATTGTTAGGGTTTTTGTTGATTTGGGTAGGTGATTGGTGAGTTGAGAGAACCCATGCAGATTAAGGTGAATGGTTGGGAGATTGTTATTACAGGATAGCCAGTTGATGTTAAAGTCGCCGAGAATGATGGTTTCCTGGGGTAGAGATAGAGTAGCCCAGCTCAGGAGATTTTCTAGGGGTGTAATATTTTGCCCTGGTAGGAAATAGCATCCTATGATATTGATTGTTTTGTTTGGGTTTAGTTTGAGATTGGTATAAAGGATTTCTTCATTGTTGTGGTGAGGGGCAGATGAGTTCAGGAGTTGAATACTGAGGTGGCGTTTAAATATCAATGCTACACTACCTCCTTTTTTGGACAATCTGTCTATGCAAAGGATGTTGTATTCAGGTGGAAGTATTTCATCAATTTTGATGTGAGGTTTCAGCCAGGTTTCAGTTAGGAAGAGAATATCTGGGGAATATATTGTGAAACAAGGTCTCTTGGAGGGATTCCTGTAGCAACAGGTCATCCAGATAGGGAAGACTTGTATGGCCTGGAGTCTGCAAAAAGCAATCACAGGAGCTAAACATTTTGTAAATACCCTTGGTGCCCTAGCAAGACCAAAGGGCAAAGCACAGAACTGAAAATGTGAGGAAGCAACAGAAAAATATAAAAAAGTTCTGTAAAAGGGATGAATCGGAACATGTAAGTAGGCATCCTTGATTTCCAGAGAGGCCAAAAAAAAAGCCTGCAGAAGCATGAGAGGAAACAGAGTTTGGAGCAAAAGCATAGAAAAGGTTGGGACTTTTAGGAAGGTGTTGAGATGAGAAAGGTCCTGAAAGGGTCTCCATGATCCATCTTTCCTGTGAACCAGGAACATCCTTGAGTAGAACCCTCTTCCCCTTTGCGACAGTGAGACTTCTTGGATAGTTCCCTGGGATATGAACTCTTGGAGCACCTCTGTGAAGAAAACAAGTTGTTCTCGAGATGGTTGAGGAATGTCCATGAAAGGAGGAAGAGCTTTCCAGGTCATAAAATATCCTTTGTGGATAATGTACAGGACCCATAAATCATGAGTGATGTGTTCCCAGACTGAAAGGGAGAGAGTAAGGCCCCAGTGGAAATACCTGGCTTGTCTGGAAAAGACTGCTTTTGAGTAGAAGAAGGCTGAGAGGTTTTAGAAGGAGCAGGTCTCCTGACACACCTTTTACCTCTGGAAGGAGGAGTTCGAGATTGTTTCCTGACAAAATCAGTCTTAACTGTGTAGTTCCTTGGGAATTTGGGAACTAATGACACAAAGATATGTTTTAAATCCTGCAGCTCTTTACCTTTCTGCTGCAGAGACTTGAACAAGGTAGCAGCTGCAGTACCAGAAAGGCATTATTATCTAATGGGCATCCATTAACTTGGTTTTAAAGTCTTCAGGAAGAAGTTGGAGCCTTAACCAAGAGTATCTCCTTAATACATAGCCAGAGGCAGCAGCTCTGGCACATGCTATGACAGCATCCTAACTGCATCTAATGGAGTGGCGTACCACTTGGGAAGATGCCCTCAAAACAGAGGAAAGCTGAAATTTTACATCTAAATCTGGAAGGCCAGGGAGAAGCTGAGTGGCCTGAGAAAGAAGGGCCAAAGCATATTATTCATATGGGTTTGATAGTTAATTGCCCTAAAGGCAAGAGTAGCTGAAGTGTACACTTTTTCTGCAGCCTTTCCATGTTTTTGCTCTCGTTGTCTGAAGGGAGAAGAGAAGTGGAAGGTAAAGGTCTGGATGGCTTATCAGTAGCTACAGAAACAACCACTTGGTCTACAACAGGACATTTATAAAGGAATTTACAGTCCTCTGGGACTTTATAGACCCTATATGGCCATTTGGGAGCAGGGTGTTGGGAGTCTAGACTCTTAGAAGCATAAGTGAAAGCATCAAGAAAATCTGGCAGAACTGGAGGCACAGCAGAGGGAGAAGGTGAACCCATTTGGAATAAATCATAGTATTTCCTCTGCACATCAGTAACCTGTGAGCATTCCCACTTGAAAATCTCTTTCATATGAGCAATACTCTCCTTAAAGGTGATGCCTTCACCAGGAGACTCATTTCCATTGGACTCCTCCACATGTGATGTATACTCCAAGGGGGAAGAAATTTGGGCAGAGTATGCCAAATACTCATCCTCTGTGGAATCCCCATCTTCAGATAAAACTTGATCCCTAAACCTTTTCTGAGGGGAAGAAATAGAAGGCTGGCTAAGAGGGGAACCCCAGTGGGAAGCTTCAAAGCCATAAAGGCAATAAATAATCCCTGTCTGAAGGCCTGCCAGTAAGGTAGAGGTTCCTGAGGAGCTGGAAGATGTTTGTTTTTTTGTTTTTTTTAAGGGACTCAGCAGCCTTATGGAAGGTGGAAGGATGCGACATTGACCTACATTCTATAACAGTCATTAGTTCTTCCTCCCAAACCAAGATCTGAGGAATACCTTGAGAGCCTTCAGCTATAATATGCCTAGGTTCCCCCTGCTCATCCAAAATAGACATCTGCAATACCTCGGAGGACATACCAGTGGCTGACTCACTGAGACTTCTTCTCTGGTACCTGATGAAGAATCCAAGACAAATTCCATATGGGCCTACAGGCCTTCACTGGCCTCAAGAGGGACATCAGTAATGAGAGGGGCAAGCAAAGATTCAAGCAGAAGGCTGAGAAGAAGGGCCCAATATATCTCCATAATGTCACATGCTAACCTCTTAAGCTTTTCATTCATGAGGAAAGTATTAAGACAGTGAAGGCAGCTATGCAAAGTTTTGGGAACAAATGCCTGACATATAGAGGAAGACTTATGGTCGTGGTTAAGACCTAAACAAAACAGACACTGGTCATGGCTATGTTTATGTGGGATCTGTCTTCCACAATGGCATTTGCCTTTCCTGGATGACATGTAACCTCAGACAGAAAAGCAGCAGTAAAAGTGTAGGAAAAAAAGCCCAATGGGGCACTTATCTGCACAGGCTTATACAGCAACCAACAACTCGGACAAGCAGACTGACGGTCAAAGACAGCGCTCAGACTGGTGGCAGAAAAGTTCTGAGGTTGGTACATATGGATGTAATTTTTATGGCCAACACCTGCCTTGGGCCTACATGCGACATCCCATGTACCTAGCAGTAGTAAAAGGCTTTTGTATACTGGCCGGATGTTGGGATCATTTATGACAGGGAATCACTCATGTAATGACTACTGCAACATAGGAATAGAAGGACATCTGTCTTTTACCTTCAAGAAAATGGGGAACATGGAGACTGATTTCAGTTTTAGTGGGTGTTTACAGTTTTAGAACAGTTAATTGTGTTCTGGATTTAATTCCAGTGCAACAGCATAATTTGAAACTCTCACAATAGAATGATAGCAGGGTAAAGTGTTAGGAAATGATTGCATGTTTTACATTTCACAACTTTCAATGTTCATAGCAGTCACTCAAATGATGTTTAGTCTATTATGCAATTATCTCTAATATGTCAGAGCATGGACAAAGTAGCTTGCATAATTGCATGGAGTAAAAAGTGTCATTGGATGTTGCCTTTGACTTATTTCTGTAGAAATCATGTGACATATGACACACAGCATCAGTATTGTTAGCTTATTGCTTATGCAGATGGACTAATATCTACTTTTTTTTATTTTGCAGGCCATACGTGGAACTATGATGGTAAGTGAAGCATTTTCTATTCTCTCTTATTTTTGTGGTTTTAGTTAGATTCCATGCTGTTAAAATGTATGTTTCAATATGCTCTGCTGTTTTTCCATTACTGAGTTGCTGTGTGTAAAAACACAAGGTGGAATGACATCTACTGGACTCTTATTTAAAAAGTGTACATCCAGTGTAATACCAAGAGGACTGTAAGTTAAGTAAGTCCAATTACCCCTACTGTAGAGAGACAGGTTGAATAGAATTGACCTGACATAGTCAAAAACATGTAAAATTCCTTGAGACATTATCTTTGCTGAATGTTATGCAATACTACAGGAAAACATAATTATTTGCTGAGAAGCAGCAAGGAAATTTCAGATACAGATGCAATGATTCGATTCAGCAAAGTTGTTCAAAAGTTTTACCATATTTTGTCTTTTGTTCTTTCTGCATTCTCGCAGGAGTAAGATTTAACCCTATCAAGTATAGACTTAAGTGCCCACTGGGATAGCACTGTAACAAATTTGTTGAGAAAACCATGCAGAATGCTAATGGCTTTTCTCATAAGCCAGTGTTTTCTATCAAACTACCCACACCATCATTAAAAGTCTTATGCTAAGGAAATGGTAACTGTTATGCAATGTTTTATATATTAGAATATTTCAGATATTTAATATCTCCTTGTTTACCATCTAACCTCCAATAAACCATTTAACATGATGTGAAAATGTATGACCTGTTAGCATAGCCCATTATACCTTGTTCTGGCAATTGTTCCCTACTGTTGTATCTTTCAACTCCAGCTTGTATTTTCAGTTACTTTAAATGTAATATACAGATAACCACAGATTACCAATGTAGTTTTATTCTTTAGTTTCCTATTTCATTTGTACTGTCTGTAAAATAGCCTGAACAAATCATATTGATAAAAAAATAGTTATGTACTCACCATAATGTTCCATCTATGTTGTCTGTTTCTATTTTTTCCTCACCATATGGGTTTGGATCCAGTCCCTTGGATCCAAATTGGCCATTGCGATAGCTTGTGGCAACCAAAAAGCCCTCGAGCGCTCTACCCTAATCATATTGAATCCCTTCCAATCATCTCAGATCTTGTTTGCTGATTAAAATAGAAAAATAATAGATTAGAGAAACACCCTGAACTAGGGAAAGACCATTTCTGGTGTTTGAGACTAGCCAATTGCCAAATGTAGGTCAATTCACTCATCTAAAAGAGGAGGGCAGGTTGTTGAGGAAAAATGAAAATAGATAACACAGATGGAACATTATGTTTAGTACAGAACTATTTATCTGATGTTGTCAATTTTCATTTTATCCTCAACATATGGGACAGATTCCCCAGCTACCTTTTTCCTGGGTGGCCTTATGGAAGGATATTTTTCAGAACCATTGAACCAAAGGAGGCCCTACTTCTAGAGATCAAATCCAATTTGAAATGAGTAATGAAGGTATGAGGGGTAGCCCAGGTTGCTGCTGTGCAAATATCACCCATGAACGCTGTGGACTGAAAGACTGAGGAGGTTGCCATGGCTCTAGTCAGTGGAATGAGCCCAAACTGTTTTAGGCAGCTCGAATCCTTGTGTCTTCTAAATAAAAGATATGCAATCTGTAATTCATTTGGCTAAAGTAACCCTGCTCACCAGAAGGCACAATCTAGTCTCTGAAAAGAAGAGAAATAGTTGACTTTCTTTTCTTATGTCCTTTGTTCTATGAAAATAAAAATATAATTACCTGTGAACATCTAACAAATTAAATAAATATTCACCTTTATTGGTGAAGTTTGGGAAGAAAACTGGTACATTAATAGTTTGCTTGATGGTGTTCCTAAAACAATCTCAGGCAGAAAGGATGGGTTAGGACCAAGGTAAGTCCGTCTTTATGAAAAAACAAGTATGGCGACTGGGATGATATTCTTCATGTGGATGTGATGGCTACCAAGAATATGGTTTTCCAACAGAGAAATTTGAGTTAAAAGGTAGCCACTGCTTCAAAAGGAGGCTGTACAATTTTTTGTAACATCAAATTTAGATCCCAAGGTGGTGAAGGCTCTTTATAAGGTGGCTTGAATATCAGAGTTCCTCTCAAGAAGGCTTTGCAGAGCTTAGTGACATGAATGAGGAACCATCAAATCCAATGTGAAAATTAGAAATTGCAGCTAGCTGCACTTTAATGGCAGAGTAAACAGCTCCCTCATTAAACAAGTATGTTAAAAACTCCAGAATAGTGTGGATAGGAGCAGAAAAGGGATCTACATCATTTCTCTCCAGTTCGATGGACGGCAAAGTGGTGCCTTCTGTGCGGAGTATACATGTCCTCCCTGCATTCATGTAGGTTTTCTCCGGGTGCTCCGGTTTCCTCCCACATTACAAAGACATGCGTCTGGAGCATTTCTCCCTGGGCCTCTGCTGAAAATTGGCTTTGTTCCAATTCAGACTTTTCTGGTAAACAAATGTTAAATAAATAAATAAATAAATAAATAAATAAATAAATTGTTGAGTGGAATGTATGAATCTCCTTCATTTACTGTTATACAGCTTCTGTATAGATGGCTTATGAAAGGATAGTAGAATGTGACGCACTGGTAAAGTGTGCATAGGTTGTCTGGCTATCAGTGGAACTGGAGATACCAAGATGCCAGGTTGAGAATGTGAATGTTTGGATGAGGCATTCCTATTGGATGTGACAGAAGGTCTGGAAATGGATCCAGAATTGGATCCAGAATCCATGGCTTCTTCTGAAGGTGAGGCCAAAGAAAGAAAAATCAGATTTGTTGAGGCCAATATGGGGCAATGAGGATTGCTTCTCTCTTCAACCTGTTCACTTTCTGAAGAAATTTGGGGATTAATGGAGTTGGGAGAAAAGCATATAATAGACCAGGATGCCAATCGTGAGTGAGAAAATCCCTCAGGGACTCCCCTCTTGGGGGATCAAGGTGAAGTAGTTGCTGCATTTATTGTTCAGAGGAATGCAAAAAGGTCATTGCAAGGCTAGTCCCACTTGTGAAATATGTCTTCTGCCACTTTCTGACTGAGGGACCACTCATGAGGCATAATAATGGATATGCTAAACTTGTCTGCTATCACGTTTGACTTTCCTGGAATGTGCATTGCTACTAGAAAGCAGTTGGATGAGATCGCCACTGCCATACACTGAGTGCCTCTCCACATAAGGGGTATGATCTGGTCCATCCTTGTTTTTTGATGTACCAGACTACTGACATGTCCGATTGAATCTCAATTATCCCCAGAGGAAGAGCATTTTAAAAGGCTTGCAATGCTAGTGGCACCACTCACTTTTCTAGGACATTTATGTGCGAATTGTCCTCTTCTGTAGACCAGTTGCCTTGGACTGTTTTTCCCAGATAATGCCCCCCCACCCTATCTGGGAAGTGTCTGTGGTCACTGTGACCTTGGGGTGAAGGAGGAACAAATGGGTGACCTTGTATCAGTTGATCTGATTGATTCCACCATGAAAGATCCTTCTTGCAAATGTTTGTGATTGTTATTGGGGCTGACATGGGTTGGCGAAGGACTGACCACTGTACTGTGAGCAGCCACTGTAAGATTCTCAAGTTGAATCTTGCTAATGGAACTAGTATTATTGCTGCTGCCATAGAACCTAAAGCTTGAAGTACCATTTGAGCAGATACCCTTGAACTGTGTAGTAACTTTCTGACCTGATCTCTTATGGTTATCACTCTTGATGGGAGACATGCTACCATCTTGATTGTGTTTATGTTTCGCCCTATAAAATCCAATTCTTAAGAGGAGTTGAGATGTAATTTTTTGTATTTTATTGTAATCCTTAACAAAGAACACGTTCAGATAACCATGTCTCTTGCTTCTAGGAGTAGATGTCTGGTCAGTGTGGAGATGAGCCAGTCATCTAAGCATGGAAACACCCAGAATTCTTGTTGCCTCAAGTGAGCTGCCACTACTGCCATACATTTGGTGAACACTCTGGGAGCTATTGTGAGACCAAACGGCAGTACTCTGAACTGATAGTGACTGTCTCCCAGCCGGAAGCGTAAATGACGTCTGGATCGCCTGTCCATCTTTATGGGGTAGTACGGATCCTGAAGGTCAGTTGAGCACATCCAATCATCCTTTTCCAAGAATAGAAGAATGGACTGAACCATAACCATCCAGAACTTGCTTTGCCAAACTGATTTGTTCAATCTGTTGAGATCCAAAATTGATCTTCAGTCTCCTGCCTTTTTTGGTACCAAAAAGAACCTTGAGTAAGTACTGGATCCTCTGTGGTCTGGGGGGACTTTTTGCATGACTCTTTTGTCTAGCAGCCTTTGTATCTGGATGGCTGCTTGCTTCCTCCGACTGGGTGGAACATCGGGGAGTTTTTTGCTTTGGGGTAGTGGACATGAAAAGGGTATAAAGTGTCCTCTGGATATGATCCTTTGCACTCACATTTCATTTCTTATGTTCAGCCAGGCTCTCAGGTGCAGGGATAGTCAACCTCCAGTCGCATCCAAAGAAGAGCAATCAGGCCTCCTTTCAGGAGCGCTGAAAATGTTTCCCAAAGAATGTCTCTCTGGACCCTTGATGATGCATAGCTCCTCTGCCCCTGGGAGAACTTTCTCCATGTGTTATTTTTTTGAATCACATCTTTCTACTGCTTCTCTGATTTTTTGAGTATGTTCTCTGAGGAGTGCAAAAACAAAAGCAGAAAGGGTCTTCCAATCCTTCTTGCTCATGTACAGCATATCTCTGACTTTTGGGATATTAGGGAAGTGCTGTCAAATGGAGCATTGACAAACAAAGACTTAAAGGGCTCCACAAAGTCACACAAATACATCCAGGTGTGCCTCCTCAAAGAGATGCCCAAATCCACTGCTCTACTCATCCCTTCAGCTACATGTGAGATAAGTCCCATGGAGGAGTTTGGAATAGCATGTAGGGTGGCCAGCTGAGAAGTGACCAAATTCTGTACATCTTTAGACACAGCTCCTGAGAGGATATCTGATAACTCCTTGATCAGATCCCTCTTCAATTTGGTAAAATGGGAAAGATAATTCAAGGACCTCAAGGTGAAGGTCACTGAAAAAAAGACCTGCTTCTCATATCTATCCATTCATCTATCCATCATCCTAGAATCCTGGCTGATGCCACGACCATAGCATCTACCTGGAACACCTTTTGACCAAAATTTTTTATCTTCCGGTGAAGTTATTATTTTATTTGGTCTCTGAGGAGTTGGTTCAATGGAATCTGGAGCCTCCCATGCCCGCCGAGAGAGCAACTCAATGAGCTGATCAGCTGGTGGGGTCACCCAGGAGGTAAATGGAAGGGATCCAAAAGCCACCAGGTACACTGACTCCTCTGATGAGGGACTACTGGGCTTCCAGCCACCCCTCTGTTTCAAGATCTCCAGGATGTCCCCGAAAGAAACATCATCTGGATGTGACAATGGGGATCCCTTGTCTTCATCAAAGTCAGTGCCTCCGGTGATGGTCTCCTCTGTGGAGTCTAGGTGTTTCCTCTTACACTTCCTCTTCTAAAGAACCTCCTCCATGGGGTGTTCCAGGGAAGTATCAGAAGAGGTGGGGGAACCCTTGTGGATAGCCTGGAGCTTCCTGACCCAGTGCCCCTGTGGTAGGTCTGATCGAAATACTGGATGCAAGGTCTGCAAGACAGAAGGCTACAGATCCGATGGGCTATATACTGTCTGTACTGCTGAGGTTAAAGCTCCAAAGCTGACTGCCCCCAGAAAGGAGGGACCCCGACCCAATAGGTCATGACCTCAGATCCTGGGCCCCTGAAACTTAGACAACAGAGTGCTTGAGGCTGAAACCATGGCCAGGCTGATCTTAGCTGAGGATCCAAGATAGGGGATGGCTCCAAAAACTTTGGAGTCAAACCCACTATCTTGGACCAGACTGGGCCGCCATGACTACTAGATCTCCCCTCCCCACTGTGCCAAGGAAATCAGAGTGGAGTTCTGAACCGATGAAAGAAAGATCCTTGGCTCTAATGCAGACAACATCAGATGAATTGGATCCAAAGACTCTGAAACGTCAAGGGAAGTTGGAGGAGTAATATGAAGGGGGATGATAAAATTCAGAACTCCTGACCCTTAAAGATAGGAGCGAAAGGGGTCCTAGCAAAATTTTGCACCCAGAGGATCTTCTTGACCATCCTGTCCATGTCATCTTTCATGAGACTTCTAGTTGAGTGAGTTAACAAAGCTGATGGTGACTTTGGTCTCTCTATGAAAGGAGAAGGAACTCTGGAATGTCAAGAGGTTGATAGAAGGAGAGTACTGAGTCTATTACCTTTATGTGTTTGAAAGAGCTTCCCATAGGATCCAAGAAAAATGGATCTAATCTATCTTTGGGTGCTGAGAGACTCTTATCCGAAGCAGTTGTATCTGACAGGGGAGTCCTAGAAGTTGTGGGATCCGAAATAGTCATAGGATCCAACAGTTTAGCAACTTTAGGAGGCGGCTCTGTTATATCTTCAGAATGGAGGAAGGTCTTTTTGTTCCCTTGTCCAAGCTTCTAGAGGACAGGGCTGGGCTTGACAGTCCAGATTTAGAATAGTCTTTCTTATTGTATTTTTTGTCTGCTCCAGAAATGGCGTCCCCAAAGGAGGAAGGCAACATACCTTTGAGAATCAGCTTATTGCTACATTCAATGTGAGCCCTGTGGTTGAATGCTCAATATAACAATTTTCCTGCAAGTGAAGTGGACCCAAGCAATAGATGCAAAGATTTTGCAAGACACTCAGGGGAATTTGGTATCTGTGCTTTGAACACTTCTTAAAGCCAGCCGGCTTATCTGATTTATCAGCCATAATAAACAAACAGCTAGACAAAAAAATAAACCAAGAGCCTGATTTTTTTTTTTAAACAGAAGAAATATACCAGTGATGGTGATAGAATTACAAATGTAAGGAAGAAAAAGGGCTACTAACAATAGTAGTTGAGAAGTACTGCGGTACAGGGGAAGAACAGAAGGGAAAGGCACAACTATGGTAGGGTATAGAAGAAAAAGGGAACAATTAACCAGAAAGGTTTTTAAGCTTTCAAGTTATTAAGTTATTATTTTTTTAAGTTTTTTAAATTCAGGAATATAGCTTAGAAAACTATAAATTTCACTTAAATGCCCAAGAGCTATCTGGAAGGACCAGATCTTCGCAAAGTGGCAAACGAGATCTGAGGTGACTGGAACAGATGCATTATGGGTAGGGCAGGGAGCTGGAGAGCTCTTTGGTTGCCATGAGCTATTACAATGGCTGAGTGGGATCCAAGGGATTGGATCTGAACCCATATAGGTTCATAGGTTCATAGGTTCATACTAGGCTATCTGCCCGAGGGCATTTACAAGCCTAGCCCATAGTTTTGTGGCTTACGCCACCCCTTTAGTATGGGGAACTATACCCATTATTTTGCTGTGCCTCTGTTGAGCAGTGACACTGAGGTAATCCCTGGGGTATATCTGCGATCTCCCATCCATTGGTCAAGATTTCTCTTGAACAAGGCCAGCGAGGTGCTCTGCCTCACATATACCGGGATTTTATTCCACAGCATAGGAGTCTTTGAGTGATAAATCTATCCCTCCAGCACGGTTTAAGTCTCCTGCCCTTGTGGCTCTGACGGATCTAGATTTTTTGAGGTGAAGCATATTCATCAAATCTGGGTTTGACATGGCCTTGTATGTTAGGCAAAGGTCACCTCTGAGCAAGCGTGCGACTGAATAGAGCTGGAGTTCTTTCAGTCGGGCAGCATAGGACAGATGTTTGAGACCCTTTATCCTTTTGGTGAGGAACTTTGTGGCCTCTCCAGCTGCTGCAAGTGTCGGGTCAGATACATTGCATTATACTCAATCATTGGTCTGATGAGTGATGAGTATAGGGAGACTATGACCTCCCTTGATCTAGATGAGAATCCCTTCATGATAAGGTGGGCAATGTAGAAGGTCTTCCTAACTACTTTAGCTACATGGGTGTCGAATGACAGACTACTATCAACCTGGGACCCCAGGTCCCTGATAACTTCTTCTGTACTCAGTGGATTGCCACCTATTTGGTAGCTAGGGGTAACCTTGTTTTTACTATGCATTTTTTGGCATTTAACTTTAGGCCATGGCTCTGGCACCAGTTATATATTGAGGATAACATGAAAATTCATCATCTTCTTTCGGCTATTCCCATTAGGGGTCGCCACAGCGGACCACCTGTTTCCATTTCTTCCATTTCTTCCTGTCCCCTGCGTCTTGCTCTGTCACACCAACCACCTGCATGTCCTCTCTCACCACATCCATAAACCTTATCGTAGGCCTTCCTCTTTTCCTGTTACCTGGTAGCTTCATCCTTGGCATCTTTTTCCCAATATACTCAGCATCTCTCCTCAGCACATGTCCAAACTAACGTAATCGTGCCTCTCTGGCTTTGTCTCCAAACCTTCCAACCTGTGCTGACCCTCTAATATACTTATTCCTAATCCTGTCCACCCTCATCACACCCAGTGCAAATCTTAACATCTTTAATTCTGCTACAAATTGACAACATTAAATCACCTGTTAATAAATTAGTAAAGTGATGTAATCTTCAAAATGTTGCAAAAGTTTTGTGTTCAATAAACAAACATAATTTCAGTTTGATGATGGCTGTCTGGTGGATAGATAAACGAAGTAAGCATTTACAATTTTGTAAATTTTTAATACTGATCTGCTCCAGAGTTTTAATATACTATTTTGGTGATTCCCTTCTAACGAACAAATTAGTTATTCTTATCTTGAAAGTTGCTCAGCAGTGAATATGAACACTTTATTTTGGCTGCAAAAAGATATATGAAGTAATGCATTTCAATTGAAAACACTGAGCAGTACAAATTTTCCTGCTCAAATGCTAATTCATAAGATTTGGTAGTTTCAACATTTTTATAAACTGAGTGAATAGAATTTGACATGGATAGTCATGAGAAAAATGTCAAGAGATGGATAATTAAGTTACTCAAGAAAATCATTGACATCCAAATAATTACTACAGTTGAAATAATGGTGAGAATAAGTGAGTAACAGTTGAAAATACAAGGTAAAGATATGCTCTGCATAATGGTTAAGGTCTTCACCTCTCAGTCACGAAGTACAGAGTTCCATCCTGACCTCTGGCAAATGCCTTTGTAGAGTTTACATGTTTTCTCTGTGAATTTTTATGTCTTTCTCTCAAAAAAGAAATAGGAAAATAACTCTTGCTCAAGTGATTTTAGAAAGCAAGCATGGTATCTGAAGTAGGATTTAAAGTGAAATTTTTTGCCCAGGTTGTAAGAAATTGCTGTTGTTACATCACCCAAGTGTTATGTGAAGTAAATGTTATTAGGTTCATACCAGAACAGCTAAGACTTAAAGCTGAGCCATGATAAATTAAATATGGCAGCCTAACTTTCACAATTCTTCATATTTTCATTCCAGATCATCACAGCACTGATCTATGAGCCTAAACTGATTTGATAAATTTGTAAGTTGTTTCAATTCTTCCCATAAGGTTATTTTGTATAATGGCTATGAAATTAGGACTACACAGTGTCAAAGAGGTTAGCATTTTTGTCTCTCAGCAAGAGGTTCTCCAGTTTGATTCTTCACCGGGGTGCTTTCTGTGTGGAGTTTGCATGTCCTTCCTGTGTTTGTGTATTTTTCTTCTGGTTTCCTCCCACATTCCAAAGGCATGCAATAGGGGATATGACACATTAAACTGTCCGTAGGTGTGAGCGTGCCTGTATGTATCTGTGGTATGGAAGAACAACTGTAGCAGGGTTAGCCACATAATGGTATGAGCACTGGTTCTCGATGACTGTCACTGTTGACACCCTAACTCCATGTCCAAGAATGGGAAAAATACGTTGCCGATGGATGGACTTTGAAAATACCCTTCTGTGGGAAGTTATTCAATGAGTAACACTAACTATGAAGTGAGGGCTCATTTATTATTATACTGATAAATAGATCAAAAGTACAAAAATGTGAAGTTATGGCTGGTTGCTGAAAATGCCTTCCAAATTCAGAGATTAGAAAGTCATCAGAAAGCATTTATCTTAGTTGTAGTACATTTTTCAAAGGATAAATATGCATCTCAGTTTGTTATGAAGGTAGAATGCACTGTTTTAATGAGGCATGCACTCATATAGATAAGTAATGGATTGCAGTACAATCAAGAAACAATGTTTGCTGTTTGAATTGTTCAGGGTGTGACTGATAAAATGCATTCCCAGTTCTTAACTTTGGATTCCTAAATATCAACAGTGAGTGGAATTTAATGCTTTGCTCAGTGGCTTGCTCACCAGTTATCTTCCGATTATTCCTACATTCCATCCTGATGAACCACAGGATCACTCCTATTTCCTCAAAACACCTCCCTCATACACTCTTCGGTACAGCCATGTGCATGTCCATGCTCTAACTGCTTTCTCAAAATGTTTAGGGAAAAAATAGAATGAGAGTATTGCATCTCCTTTTACCTTTGTGTTCTTTGCTGCTCCCCTGCCCTTCTGACTGGCTTATAAATATCACTGCAATGAGCTAATCAGAAAGGTAGGGTGAAGTGTGGGATAGATAGGTTACAGGAAGGTGAATCACTTTCAGTTTAGTTTTGTTTTCTAAACATTTCTAGAAATCTGTCTTAAACAGTGATGCTTGATACACAATGTGTGATTTAGGTTTACCATGCCAGCACAGGCATGTGCATTTTCTTTTCTTACCACCACGTTGTTTGGTAGTTTTGCTTAATTACATTATACCACATGTAGTAATATTAAACATTTTAGAGCATTTGTTGGGTTATATCATGTGTGTTTTTAACCACAGCTATATATAAGCACATGGAGACACAAATTAACCTCTAGAATTAATGTTCCTACTTTCTCTGGTAGCCATGTTACTCCTCTATATAGACACCATGTGTTTTGTGGTCTTCACTACAATTTTCTTTATACCATTTCTGCTGTCCATTTCATGCCTTCTTCATTCTTTCACAGGGCAAGACTTCTTTACATTCTTCTGAAATTTCCCTCCCAGCTGTGTTACATGACTTCCAGTTCATGATTTATTTTATTTCGAAATGATAATTTTCTTGTGTCTGCTCATTCATCTTATGGATCTGTGGTAGTTTACCATACCTAGTGTTATACCTTCCATGTTACACTAGGAGAATTACCTTCCTGTTTAAATTATAAAACTCCTGAACCATCACATTACTCATCTTTGGAACCATAGTTACTATATGTCCTCTCAAAAATACTTCTTTGGACTGCAAACAGTTCTGTGGATACAGCCTCAGTAATGCTTCTGCTGCATCACTATAGCAGCCTACCTCAGTATGCCTTCACCATACAAGCCAGCTC
Source organism: Protopterus annectens (assembly GCF_019279795.1). Taxonomy (NCBI): domain Eukaryota; kingdom Metazoa; phylum Chordata; order Ceratodontiformes; family Protopteridae; genus Protopterus; species Protopterus annectens. Next base: position 1,162,372,064 of record NC_056739.1, read on the forward strand.
TAGTGCTACAGATTAATAAATCTTGCCTATGACTCAAGCAATCAGAGTCTAACTAGTGGCTGGACACTTGTTGGAGAATGGCGTGGGGGAAGAATAGAATGTTGAGGTTCTTCCTGCTTAGCTTTCTTCAGGGGAGGGTCATGGGTACATGTGTGAGATGTTTTCTAAGCAGATATACTTAGGGAAGATGGGGCTTACTAAAGTGCCTGGCTAAGGGAGACTAAACCCAGGAGGATATCACTAGTGATGGCAGGTATGGCCCTTACAAATGGTTCCGTTCAGGTCCCTCTTGAATTCGCAAAATACACATAACATTGGAAAGCAGGGTTGAACTGCAGCCAGAAAAAAGAGAAAGTTTGCTATCTGGACATTTCACCTGCTTGCATCACCAGATAAAAGGAGGCTGCAAACCTTGGCTGTCAGTGTTAATCTAGCAATGTGTCAAAATTGAATCATTACTTAATACCGAAACTACACAATCCCAAAGCCCACAATACCGAGACTAAAATCCCTAAACCACACATTACCGACATTTTAAAAGCACAAAATTAAAAATCGGGAAAGTACTACATACATACAGCACACACACAAACATATACACAGCCTCCCCCCATAACCAAACAAACCACCCTACACTAAAGATAAGCAGGGGGCTTCACCCCCCTGCACACCCCCCAACTTTAATATTCCAACCCCGAGATCGCACAGACATACACACAAGGCAAACTCACACCCACACATTATAGCCCCTCACACACACACACACACACACACACACACACACACACACACACACACACACACACACACACACACTAAAGCCCCTCACAAACACACTTACACGCACATACTTACCTGAACCGCAACACCAGAAGCGCTAACTCAAAATCCCTTACCATTGGGATTTTGAATTTTGCGCTTCTGGTCTTTCGGTAATGTACGATTTCGGCTACATGGTCTCGAGCTTTTGAAATTCGACATTTCAAACGTTCGAGATTTAGTAGTGTTCCCATCAAAATATGTAAAGTTCCAAAAAGGCTTAAGAAGGATACCACAGTACCACAGATGTGAAACAACCCCCCCCACACACATGCAAGCACACACACACACACACACACACACACACACACACACACACACACACACACACACACACACACACACACACACGCATACACACACGCGCACACACACACACACACACACACACACACACACACACACACACACACACACACACACACACACACACACACGCACACACGCGCACATGTGCACACACGCGCACACATGCACACATGCCTTATACTATGCTTCTACTTATCCTTGCTGGTAGTTTCAACATCCTTCTTCCTTAATAACTGCCCATACTGACCTGCCAAAACTATCACTGGCAGCTTCCAGACTTCTGTGACCTATGTATATAATTTTATTATTTCATTCTGTCCTCATAACTGACTTTGCCCAATTTTACTCTTTTTAAGCCTAAAATTGATTCCACTAACTATTTTTCTTATTAAGCTCTTTCCAGTAAGCAATCTGAAATTTCACTATAGGCAGCTGGTACAGTGTGTCAAAATACATTATTGTGACAATATTTTTTAGCATATTTTTAATAATGATTCTGCGATTACAAAGTATCCCATTATTAAACATTTTGATAAGTCCATCAAATCACACCTCACAGAACTGATAAATGACCCATCAATTGTGTATTATGCTAAATGGATGCTTAAAGGCTGGTTACAAAGAGTATTTATACTTTTCTTTTCTATGTCCAGATGGAGAAAATGACTGGTCCAAAAATTATCCATTTTGTGGAGGAACACATCAATCACCTATTGACATCTACTCAAATATTAAATATGATGCTGCTTTAACACCAATTCAGGTTGTTGGTTATGATAGTCCAGGCATAGATCACTTCACATTGTCCAATGATGGGCATTCTGGTAAGTCTGTTACAGTTTTGTTTAATGTGGATTGTAGCAAGTGTGCAGGTGTCTGGTTAAGTTAACAATTTAATTGTAGTCCACTGCAGTGAACTAACATCATCCCATGGCAAGTGCTTGCCTGTAAAATAGTTCAAGTGCTACACTGCCTTCTTTGCTGCAAAACTGCAAATGCCTCAGTAAATCAATTGACGGTTTGTATGACCCACTTGCTATGTGAATTTAATAACACAAATGATGTCATTTATAATGTGCATTATAGTAGGAAAGGGTGAATTGTGTGTAGTTATTGTCAAGAAAGAAGAAATTTGGAGGAGGTGGCAAAGAGGGTTTATTTTAGAGATGACCAGATGTGTGTGTGGGGTGATATAGATATTAATAGTAAGGTTGAGACTTTTATTTTATAACAAATTTGGACCAGTTAAAAAAGCATGCATGAAGACAGTATTAATACATAACAGCATGGGAATGGGTATGGGAAAGAAGTGGAGTTATGTGGAATAATGTACAATAGAAACAATGTAGACGAGAACGGACAGGAGTCCCCGTGGAGTATGATGTTTGCAGATGACATTGTGATATGTAGTGAGAGTAGGGAACAGGTTGAGGAGACCCTGGAGAGGTGGAGATATGCTCTAGAGAGGAGAGGAATGAAAGTCAGCACAACTAAGACAGAATATATGTGTGTGAATGAGAAGGAGGACAGAGGAATGTTGAGGATGCAGGGAGAAGAGTTGGCGAAGGTGGATGAGTTTAAATATTTGGGATCAACAGTTCAAAGTAATGGCGAGTGTGGAAGAGAGGTGAAGAAGAGAGTACAGACAGCATGGAGTAGGTGGAGAAGAGTGTCAGAAGTGTTTTGTGACAGACGAGTACCAGTAAGAGTGAAAGGGAAGGTCTAAAAGAGGGTAGTGAGACCAGCTATGTTATATGGGTTGGAGACAGTGACATTGACAAAAAGGCAGGAGTCAGAGCTTGATGTGGCAGAGTTAAAGTTGTTAATATTTGCACTGGGTGTGATGAGGGTAGACAGGATTAGGCATAAGTATATTAGAGGGTCAGCCCAGGTTGGATAGTTTGGAGACAAAGCCAGAGAGGCAAGATTGCGTTGGTTTGGACATGTGCTGAGGAGGGATGCTGGATATATTGGTAAAATTATGCTAAGGATGAAGCTGCCAGGTAAGAGGAAAAGAGGAAGGCCTAAGATAAGGTTTATGGATGTGGTGAGAGAGGACATGAAGGTGGTTGGTGTGACAGAGCAAGATGCAGAGGACAGGAAGAAATGGAAACAGATGATCCGCTGTGGTGACCCCTAATGGGAACAGCCGAAAGAAAAAGAAGAAACAATGTGTCAGTTGAAAAGGTGATTAAGGAGGTACATATATGAAAATAGTTATAAAAGTAGCAAACTGAAGAAAGTTAAAGGAAACTTGGAGGGCATAGAGTTTTAAATGAGCTTTAATGGATGCAGGTAAAGATGTAGAATAGAGAATGAATACAAATAAGTCTGACACGAAGTGTTTAAAAACTGAGCTGAACTGCTATGGGAAAATAATAATATATGCATACAGCATGGTATGGGAAGATATGACATTATCTATATACCATGGTATGGAAAGGCATTATGTATATGCAGTGTGGAATGAGAATGCATTATGTGTATGTACTATGGCAGGAGAAGGCAGTGGCATGAAATATAGGCAGTTATTTTTAGGAAGAAATTATGTGTCTGTAGTATGGTGTGAGAAGCAATAGTACTGTGTGCATTTAGGGTGGTACGGGAAAAGAGTGACATTACATGGATGTAGATATTTTGGGAAATTATGTGTTTGCAATGTGATATGGGATGGCAGTGAAATTATATGTATGTTGTTATTTTTGTGAAGACTGTGTATGTACTGTGGTATGGGAAGCAATGGTATTATGTGTATGAGTGTGTGAGTGCATAAGAAAAGTAAAGGCTCAACACACAGAGCAAGAAGTGATGAGGCAGCACATAAATCCTTCAGTCTCATTAATTCATTTGTCAGGAGAATCAGCATAATTCCCAGTATGTTTTGAAAACAAAATGACTGTAGATGCTTTTTCTTTGTAAAAATAGTTACCTTTTGAATTAACATTTTTTTCTATGTAAAGTCTCTGTCCATTTTCCTTAATACTTGGTCTTAAAATAATTGCTTTTAAAGTATGATCTTTACTTTTTATTTCAAAATCTTGTCCTAAAGTGGTCTTTAAAATATTAATAAATCATCTATTTTGTGCTTTTGATTTAAAATACAGAAGAATACATTATAAATAATATATTATTAATATTGTGGAGTCATTTGGTAATGATTTGTCAAAGTAGAAAAGACAAATACAACTTTAAAGAAGTTTGAGCAAACTAAAACATGGCCATCTTATGACTTTGTCTCAATAGCAGGAAAACAAACATTTAATTGCTCTGTCTCAGCAACTAGAGTCTTAACAAAAACTTTCTTTTTTATCTTAAATTGCTAGATAATAACATTGTTGAAGCTCCCACTTCTACAAAGTTACTTTGCTTTACAGTTCCTAAATGAATGTCAGAACTTGTGATGCTGATTCCCAACACGCTGAAAAGAAAACAAACCAAAAAAAAATGCAGGAAAAGGGTGAATAATAAACATCTCTCTTCTCCTTTAAACTTATTTTTTTGCAGGGGTGCAAGCTCCCTGCACCAGTGATGTGAATGAGAAAGACCCCACTCCTCTGAACATATATATGCCAAATCTGAGATCGCTATACCATGGAGAAAAGGGAATATTCCAAGAAATATCAATCTTGGACTTAGTCTATGTAAGTCTGAGTTTTTACCCTTTCAGTCTCCATATTATGGGGCTCATCATTCTGAGTCCCAACATTTCAAATGGCTGTCTGGCCTAGGAGTCATTTAATGAACTAAAATCTGTCTTGAATGCACCATCATATTTCACTCTATCCATAAGATAGGCATGATCTATAGGATCAGATCCTTTAGTATGAATTTTATTTGCCTTTGAAAAAATGCAGTTTACCTTCCCCCAGCTGTCTATCTGTCATTATAAACAAGCAACTCCCCATTCCATAAAGTAGAACAGATGTTTAATTATATTGCTATTTTAGCATTGGACCATTCCTCAAAACTGCATTACTATATAAGCAGCTTAAATGTCTAAGTACAGGCAAGACGATATAATGTTGCATCTTTGGTGAGCTCACAATCAACTTTATTCCAGTAAATGCCCAGACCTTATTTTGAAATGGTAGTTTCCTACACACTGAGACCTTGTAATTCTAACATGCTCCAAGTCCTCACTTCCTCCAGTCATCCTCATACCTAAAACTCAATACAAAAAATGCATAATTGTACCCTTTAGAAAGATGGCCATCTCTGGAAATTACCACATTGATAACACACCCATAAAAGTAATCCAATGGTCAGGGATCTGGAAATGCATGGTGACAGTATCTTGATCTTTGACCACTACGACTCTACTGTGGTGAGAAAACCATTCTACTTTGCACAACTTAAAAGTAAGAGCATGGTATCCAGGTCCAAAGAGGTCATTGTTCCACTGTACGTGGCTCTTATCTGACCAATCAGTGAGTACAATGCACTCTTCAGCATGCACCTGACCAGGCACTTCAAACAGCTTGAGAGGCCACAGTGGTTCCTCACAAAAAAAATAAAGGGAGTAAACAACCACGTCTCAAAGCTCTAACCCTGTACTCTGTCTCTTACAGATTGCTGTATGGCAATCTATGCCTAGCCTACAAGACATACTCTGATCCCACACAGATGGGTTTGTTTCATATTTGCAAAACAAATATCACCAGAAATACCAATTTAAAGGACCTAAAGCTTGTCTGTGACATAAACAGGACATGTGGGACAGTTATGTGCCTCATTGATTACCATTTCTTTGGAACAGGCTTTCTATCCATGTGAATTAATGGTCATCATTAACCATATTCAGATGTATACAAGTCTATATTGTAAAGCACAAAATTCCTTGTGGTATTGGTACATGTCAGGAATATTTTGATAAATTTGGAGTAAGCCTGGCTAGGCTTAACATGTCTCTTGGACTCAGTAACCACCTATGAACCTCAGAATTCTCCCCAGTAATATAAAAAATACTGAATGGCTTTCTTCTACCTGGCATCACACACATAGAAAATAACCATGCTTTCAAACATGTCTTTACTACCCATTTTACCTTCAAATAGACATATAACAATGGAGTTTTGTTCTCTGTTCTTTGTCGAGTGGATGGTGTCTCTGTTGGGGCCATTGGTTGGACTTGCATCCCACTTCTTTGTTGTTGATATATTCTATATATTTTTTGGTTTGTAAACCTTTATCCAGATCTACAAGGAACTTCTTGTCTGGATTTATACCTAGTTTAGTGAGTTTATCTGTAATTCCAGAGTGGGGGATGGTGTCAAAAGCTTTGGTGAGATCTAGATAGGCTGTGTGAACCACCTTACCCTCGTCTACAGCTTTGGTGGCTGCTTCAAAGAAGTCAATCAGGTTTGGGAGACATGATCTGCCTTTTACAAACCCAAACTGGGTGGGGTCCAGAGTTTGGAGATTACCAATGTCTTTGTTTATAAGTTCCATGATGATATGTTCCATGGCCTTGCAGACCAGGCTCATTAGGCTAATGGGGCGGTAGTTCCCGGGGTCTGTGTTGGCTCCCCCTTTGTGGAGTGGGATAACCATCGCTGTGTGCCATTCAGTGGGCACAAAGCCTGAGGTGAGGCTATGATTGAACATGGTGCTTAGGTGGGGTGCCAGTTCATTCTGTTGTTCATGTAGAACACAGACTGGGATGTTGTCAGGTCCCATGGATGCTGTGTTGTTGGCTTTGGAGAGTGTGGTTTTAACCTATGCAGCCGTGATTATAGGAACTTTGCATTCTTCCGGTATAGAAATGGGCCCTTTAGGGGGTGGGGGGGGTTAAAGTTAGCACTGAACCTATCTGCCAGGATGTTGTCAGTATCAGTTGGTTCTGTATATTTAGTGCCATTGTGCTGTAACTCAGAGCAGATCTGAGTGTTGCCATTGAGATTCTTGACATACCTATAGAATGCTTTGTGGTTGTCTTTAGGATCAGTGGCGGTTTTGTTTTCATAACTTGCTGTGGAGGATTTTATGAGGGGTCTCAGCTTCTTACTGAGGCTGACCAGGGAGTTCTTCCAGTCATGGGATTTTACTCTTTTTTGCAAGTTTCTTTCTTTCTTTTTAACTGCATATTTATTTCACGCAGTTGATCTGCAGTTATAAAGATAGTTTACATGTGTTTTCTTGTTTGCTTTCTATATTGTCCTATTGACTGGAAATATTTTCTGAAACATTCTCCTATTTTCTGAGTGTGTTTTATACATTTAATATGTGTGCATCTATGTATGTGTGGTTTTGTGTGAGTGTGTGTGTGTGTGTGTGTGTGTGTGTGTGTGTGTGTGTGTGTGTGTATGTGTGTGTGTGTGTGTGTGTATATATATATATATATATATATATATATATATATATATATATATATATCATATGCACACATACAGACACATACATGTATATATATATATATATATATATATATATATATATATATATATATATATATATACACCCTAACTTTGAGAACAGAGTGGTTGAGAGGTGTTGACTCCAACTCTTAGCTGAGATATATAAGTATCCTGTTTTTTTCGATTATTTATACAGTTTATTGTTTCTAGCAATTTATATATAGCACTTTTATTGTAATCTGCACGGGTAACTGATTTGTTTGCAGTTAAAGCATTCTGTATCTTTACAAATCTTTATCTGTTTAAAAACTTTCATTTTGTGGCTTTCTCTAGTGCTTTGTAGGCTAATAGCTTTAGTGTCTCCACCCACCCTCCCTGTTGGTGTCTTGTGTTATACTTGGTGGCTTTGCAGTTGCCCGCCCCTATTGTAAATCTGATCTGGGACACTCCTCCCATTCTAGTGTCATTAGTTCATTCTACCTAATACAGAGAGAACATTTGATAAGGCCTTCTGTTTCTCCTTTTTCCCTTTCAAAAAAATAAATAAATAAATACATTTTTGCCTGAATTACCTTATGTTCTGACTGTGCTTCTCAAATATTTTGGAAATATAGAGTATATTTTAGAGCATTTATTCTAACTGTAATTGCCTTAATATTGCTACAACTCAAGTGCTCTAGGTTGCACTGCATCTGAAGTATTTGTGTGTTTTAGCTGCTTTTCTGTATATAGACTTCTCTGTATATGTAGACTAGCTACTTATTCTGCTGTATTACTGCCACTTAAATCGTTTTTCAGTTGTGCACTTGCCTTGCTTCATTTAAAAAGTTTTAAATTGCTAATTTTGTAGAGTTTTAATTGCATTTACTGTTTAGGACTACACACTCAAGTGTGTTAGACTTTTCTGTGTTTATTTACTGTATTATTGCATTGTTTAGCCTGTTTCAACAAAAAAAATATATATATACTATCTTGTTTGCTAGTTTCCCACATTTTCTAGCCAGTCCATATCCCAGGCCTTGCTTGTCTCAGGACTTTATTTTCTGTGCTCAGAGCTATCCAGACCTTGCTGCGGCAGAGGGAAGCCCTACTGTCTAACAGTGGGACTGGTGAGCATTGTACTGCCTAACGCTAGAGGAGTGGTTTCCAGCTCTGAAATTGTAATTTTATTAGCCTTTTTGGGCTGATTTCTATCCCTTTCAACTTTCTGGCTTAAAAACACGTGTGTTTGCACATTTTTCACATCTTGCAGCACTACAAGGCTACAGTTAAACTATTCCAGGTGCCAGAAAGGCTGCTCTTCAAATTTTCCCTTAAAACTAGCTGGTTTCTCAGTAGTAGCATTAAAATCTGAACCCCTGTGACTAGCACTTGCTCTAGAACCTGCTGTAAAGCACTAGGAAGCCTGAAACTGATACAAGCACTCAGCTCTCCTTGTCAATAAGGAGAAATTAATCATAGGCACTAAACAGCCTACAATTGCAAAATACCTTGCAAAGGTAAGGGAAATAGCTCTTAAACCTTACAAAAAAGCACCTAAACAGGCATGTCCAAGGGTCAGCTTCCGGTGGTTTCTCCTGTCCACCTGGTGAATCTGGGCATACTGGGGCAATGCAGCAACTGCCTCATGTACACAAACAATCCTCTCCTCCTACCACCCAACACTACAATCTGCGAGAGATGCACTTACATAGCCAAACTGGAAGCAACGCTCTCTCCGGTCAAGACTGTGCTAGACAGTCAAGAGGAGAAGGCTAACACCTGCATTACACCTCTAGCAACTCATAGCCCTTCAAAACCCACACCATCAACTCCCACACATAGCAACACTAAACCCACATATGCAGAGGCCCTTAACATTAACCTGCCCAAGCAACAAGGACCTCCGAAGCTGAAACGCAAACTCCAGTCACAACCAAAGTGACACATAGCTCACAACACCAGTGTGCCACCCAAAAACAGCCCCTAAGGCAAGACAATGTACCCAACACTTTAGTCATAGGTGACTCTTTAGTCAGGCACACTGATGTCCCACTCACCAGGCTGAACAAGGAGAAAATTACAGTCAGCTGCCTGTCGGGTGCCAGGATCCGCCACATAACGCATGCACTCAAGTCACTCCACAACAAGTACAAATACGACTCTGTCATTGTCCATGCTGGAGTAAATGACTTGAGACGTACCTCCCTGGACTACATGAAAAGAGACATGGAAGAGCTCTTGGATCATGTGACCCAGGCAGGTATGACCCTAGCCCTGAGTAGCATCCTGCCTTTGCCCAGAATGATACCACAGTATAAGGACAAAATGATTGACTTCAACAATTGGCTAAGCTTCTGGTGTCATTCAAAGGGGATCCAGTATTTGTCTGCCTGGGAAGACATGATCGACAAACCACGATGCTTTGCCAGGGATGGTCTGCACCTGTCACCTCTGGGATTCAGGTTACTGGCTAAAGCTCTTGCCACCCCTATAGTGCCTTTTTTAGGCAAGGTTCAAAGGACAAAACCACCACCATAACAGATGCAAGCATGCAAAATCTGAAGGTAATGCTACTCAATGCTAGAAGTCTAAACCTCAAAATGCACTCTCTCGAGGCACTCCTAAAAATGGAGAACATCGATATCTGTGCAGTGACTGAGACCTGGTTCAAGGCTCCAGAGAGCACCCCTGCAATACCAGGCTACAATTCTTACCACACTTTTCGGCCACAAAACCAAGACTGAAACACTAAAGGTGGAGGAGTGTCCATATTCACCAAGGATATTCACACCTCCAGGCTAGTTGCCCAACACAATGCATCTGAAATTCTCCAGGAGCAACTAACACCAGGTAAGACTGCAATCCAAATTGTAGCTTGCTACAGATCCCCCACCATACCCCAAGATTCTCACTACACCTTCCTAAACATACTGGAAAATATTAAGATACAACCAAATACCCTAATACTAGGTGATTTCAACTACCCTGCCATTAATTGGGAAAACTACTCGGGTACCAACTCCTTTTCCCAACGGTTCCTGGAATTCATAAATTCCAATGCCCTGGATCAACTAATCCATTGTCCCACCAGGGGCTCCAATATCCTAGACTTGGTCATTACCAAAATGGGAGATAGATGCTCCACACCAGTGGTCACCCCCTCATTGGTCAGGTCTGACCATAAGCAAATCACCCTTGACATCCACATCCCACCCCCACCCCCTAGTAAGGAAACCTCCTTAAAAAACTTCTCCAAAGCCAACTTCATGCTACTGAAGTCAGAAGTGACAAACTTCACAACACCCACGCAGACAGGATCTGGAAGTTCGACTGCAGAAGCCTACACTAAGGCACTGACCGAGCACATCCACTCGTGCATGAATCGTGCCATCCCAAATAGAACCAAGATGCTCTTCTCCAAAAAAAGAAAGCCAATCTGGTGGTCCCCTGCTATAAACAAACTATACAACAGAAGGAAGAAACTGTTGCAGAAAAGAGGAAAATCCCAGGATGCAAAAAACTCCCTCACCAGCCTCAGTAAGAAGCTGAGATCCCTCATAAAATCTTCAAAAGCTAGTTACGAAAATAAAATTGCCAAAGATTCCAAAGATATCCACAAGGCATTCTATAGTTATGTCAAGAATCTAAATGGCAATGCTCAGATCTGCTCTGAACTACAACAGAATGGTATTAAATATACTGATCCCAAGGATATTGCCAATATCCTGGCAGATCGATTTAGTGCCAACTTCACTCCCCTCTCACCCCCTAAAGGACCCATCTCAATATCAAAAGATTGCCAAATTCCAATAATCACAGCCACACAGGTAGAAACAGCACTCTCCAAAGCTAAGAATACAGCATCCATGGACCAGATGACATCCCAGGTTGTGTACTACATGAACTACAAAATGAACTAGCACCCCACCTAAGTGTCATGTTTAATCATAGCCTCACCTCAGGCTTCATGCCCACTGAGTGATGCACAGCTACAGCTATCCTGCTCCACAAGGGAGGATCCACCTTGGATCCTGGGAACTACTGTCCCATCAGTCTGACAAGCCTGATCTGCAAGGGCATGGAATGCATTATCATGGAACTTATAAACAAAGACATTGGCAACCTCCAGACACTGGACCCCACCCAGTTTGGGTTTGTGAAGGGCCGATATTATCTCCTGAATCTGATTGACTTCTTTGAGTTGGTCTCCAGAGCTGTGGACGAGGGTAAGGAGGTCCACACAGCCTGTCTGGACCTCACCAAGGCTTTCGACACCATCCCCCACTCTGGAATCATAGATAAACTTACTAAGCTGGGCATAAATCCCTACGTCACTCGATGGGTTGCCAACTGGCTTACTGACAGAACCGACTGTAAAAGTAGCCGACTCCAAATCCAGCTCCAGATAAGTGACAGGTCGAGTACCTCAGGGTTCAGTCCTGGGACCACTCTTGTTTGGCATCTACTTTTCTGAAGTACAGGCCAACACTAAGGGACTCTGGCTAACAAAGTTTGCAGATGACTGCAAACTGGGAGCCATTATTGAATCCCCAAATGATGTGGATAGTCTACAAAAGGGCCTTACAGAAACAGATGCCTGGTGCCAGAGCCATGGGCTCAAGCTTAATGCCAAGAACTGTATAGTCACCCCCTTTGGAAAAAAACATGTACCCATGAACTACCACATAGGTGGCAGGACACTAAACATTGAAAGTGTGATGAGAGACTTAGGGACACAAGTGGACAGTGGTCTCACTTTCGATAACCACATCGCCACAACAGTCAGGAAATCCTTCTACGTGGCACACCTCATCACTAAGGGCTTTTCATCCAGAAAAAAGGAGGTCATTGTCCCACTGTACTCATCCCTCATTAAACCCATTATAGAGTATAATGCCCCATTTGGTATGTACCTCACCAGACATCTGCAACAGCTGGAAAGGCCACAGAAATACCTCACTAAAAGAATCACAGGCCTAAAACAGATGATATATGCTGACTGTCTAAAAAAACTCCAGCTATACTCTGTGGCATATCGTCTACTCAGAGGCGATCTCTGCTTAACATACAAGGCCATGTCAAACCCTGAGCTGTTGGACATGCTCCACTTAAAGAAATCCCAATACCTCAGAGCCACACACTCCAGGGATCTAAACCTTATCATCACAATGAACAAAACATGCTGGAAGGATAGGTTCCTGACCCAGAGACTCCCCATACTCTGGAATAGACTGCCCATACATGTCAAGCAGAGCACCTCATTGGCCCTCTTCAAAAGGAACCATGATGATTGGATGGGAGATAGGAAATTCACCCCGGGGATCATGTCAGTAGCCCTGCTAGACAGGGGCCCAGAGAAGTAAATATTGTGGGAAAAATTTTCCAGGGAATTGTTATGGCTAGGCTTGCATAGGCCTTAGGGCCGATAGCCTAGTATCAACCTATGAACCTATGAACTACCTGATAGTTTGCCTTCTGTTTTTCTACTTCCATTGTCTTTTCCCAAGGTATCATTCTCTGCCTCTTCCTACCTCCCAGTGACAACCTGTGTCCCCACTCTGTTGTCTGTCTGTCCATTTACTACTCATCTACTTCTGGATAACACTATCTCATCCTTTTATATACTATTACAGTCTGACTGACTACTCAGTCTTTGTTATTCTCTTCCTTACAATAACTGTATTTACATAATCTCCTTACCTTAAAGCACATTCTCCTTTATGTCCTGTTTTTCTCACACCATTTCCTCTTCTTGCTACCCTGTTTCTGACTTGTCTTGTCCTTCCTCTGTGCTACCCTCTTTAGTTACAATTCCCTGAACTCTTACTCACAGACAGCCCTTTTTTCTGTGAAGTATTCTTCTAGATTCTGTGTTTATTAAATTGTTTTAAGTTATTTTACTCCCTTCTCTAGGTATCCGCTCAGCCTTCCATGTCCTTCAAGGCTAAGTACAAATATAGTAGAACTACTTTATATATCATTTCTATATGAAGGATTATTTTATATATAATGTAAAAACATCTAATCTAGCAATGCTGCACTTTTATTTTCATGTTTGTCACTGTTTTAGTGCACTGTTCCATGTATAGTACCACTTAACTTTCTAGACAGAAACATAGCATTGTAGGCTCCTACCCAAAAGAATATATTTTTATATCCTCTAATTTTGATTTTTTTTTAGCAGAACAATGTTTTGTATTGTACTTATCCACATTGGCATATGCCCTAATTATTTTTATATTAGTACAATGCAATCTATCATTGTCAATGACTATTATTCTGTCGTAATTATTGATTCACCTACATTTTCTTGTCTATATTTGTAACTACTGTACTTCACCACAGTGTTTATCACTGTATGTCTGCAATAGACTCTGCTTAGCTGCAATTTTTATTGCCCTTGTCTGGTGTCACAGTTAGTATCAGTTTTACCAAACTAAAGTGTTTTCCTAGCATCCCTTCCAGTCTAGTAAACACTGTACTAGTTTGAACAGCTATAAGGCTGATAAGTCTAAAATTGTAGGCAAACCTCATTGGAAGCAAATATGGCTCAGTACCTTTGTTTATGGGCTGCAGTTTTCTTCTAAATCGTGTATCACAAATATATGCAAGGTTTTAATTACAGAGACTAGGTTAGGAGATCTTCCATAACTCCCTACCCCTTTCCTTGAATTCCAGCACTGACATTGATGGAGGCTGAGTTTTTCCAATTTATCTTTACAGCCTTCCTGTCTCCTCTTCTGCTCCCACCTCTGTATAGCGTACAGTGCCCATACAGTGTCGAGCCAAAAATAATAAAGTCCACTTTACGCTCACAACTCTTATGCCAAGTGCCCGTGTGAATTTTGTTCTAAAGTGAGCTGATTCCCCATACAGTCTCAAGACTTCCTCCCTACTACATAGTCTGAACAAAATTCTTAGAAAGGAATGTTTCATATTATTAAACCAGTCCTGCCATGCTTCTGGTCATTTGTGTAAATCAGCCGACACCCCAAAGCTGGCTAATGATTTTTTTATAATACAAACATAAACTTTTAACATGAGACTTGCATACTTGTTTTGTTGTGAATGATCTGTTCCACTGTATAATTCAGCTAATGGTTTGCAATTTTTACTCTGCCACTTTTAACTATTTGTTCTTTCTACACGTATGGCTTTACTACATGTTTTAAATTTTAGGTTAGTATATTTTGTAGTATTAAACTTGAGAGTTTGCTAATACTATCCTATCCCTATTGATTTGTGTTCTTCATATTTCATTGTACTAGCTTACAATTTGTCTTTTTCTCATGAATAGTTTGCTATTACTTCTCTAATATGTGTGCTCTTCAGTTTTGTACTCCATTTATTATTACACTGGTTTAGTGTATGCTTCTAGGAATGAAGGCTAAACCACACCAAAAAAAGTCCGGGGAAAAATACACTTTAATAAACAAATAATAAAATAAAACACAGTAAGTTGTGTAGGTTAGTGTACTTCTGCTTTAACTGTCTTATGGAGTTATGCAAGTTAATCTGTCCTGCTTTCTGGACAGAAAAAAAACCCAGCAATTTGCTAGTGAAAAATCGACACTTGTGGTTGTCATCATCTTTGATTGTACTTTATATGATATTAGGCATTAGCTGCTATTCATTACCATGTTTGCATGCAAACTATAATGCTTTTATTTCATTGTTTTCTAGTAAAAGTGAGCCTACCTGCCACTATGTACATAAGCAGTTTGAAGCATAAATATACAGCAGTGCAACTCCATCTGCACTGGGGAGATCAGAAGAGGCCACAAGGCTCAGAACATACCTTCAATGACAGACGATTTGCAGCTGAGGTACATTAGCACTAAACGTTTTCTAAATTATTATGTGCACTTTGTTTTTTTACTTGCAAGAGTGCAGTCTCTTTGACTTAATTCAAAGTAATTGTCATACAACAATCACTACTATTAACAGAATCTGTGAAGACCTTTGTGTTTGTACTTTTCAGTTCTATAACAAATTAATGCTGATGATACTCTATTGTCAATCACACTAGTATGATGTCCCTTTGCACATTTGTTAAGGCATCCAAGTTGTAAATAGTTGTAAATATTGTGAATAGTGCTCTCTCACAATATACCCCCTTTTTCTTCTGTATTCTACTCATAAATCACTTACATTCTTTCCTCTAACCATCGCTAATTCTGTTAAATATGGACAAATTAGATCTTTTCTTGCATCACGTTAGTTTCTTATAAGGGGGTCTCTTCACTACTTTCCATCCCTAAGGTTCATGTTTTTGATACAACTACCCTGGGTGTTTAGGATAGAAGTATTTCCTTTATCACCTTTTATTTTTATTTTATTTTCTTTTTCTTTTTTATTGCCTTGCTGTGATGGAATCTGCTTGTTTGTTAAATGGTTGCAATCCTTTTGTATAGCAAGACTGATAATTGTATATAATGTATTATGCTGTGTCTTGATATGTTTCTGTTTTTTAGGTTACTAGGTTCAGAGGTAGGTAGTAGGCTATTGGCCCTAGGGCCTATATAAGCTCAGCCAAAAAGGTACTCTGGCCTTCGCCACCCAAGAAAATGATTTTCCCGTGCCCCTGTCTAGCAGAGCCACAGAAGTGATCCCCAGGGTGAATTTCCTATCTCCCATCCAATCATCAAGATTTTTCTTGAAGAGTGCTAATGAGGAGTTTTGTTTGACATTGGTAGCTTGTTCCAGAGTATGGGAAGTCTTTGTGACAGGAATCTATCCCTCCAGCATGTTCTGTTTATTGTGGTGACAAGGTTTAGGTCCCTAGAGCATGCAGCTCAGAGGGATTGGGATTTCTTTAAGTGGAGCATATCCAACAGCTCTGGGTTTGACATAGCTTTGTATGTTAGGCAGACATCACCTCTGAGTAGGCGATATGCGACGGAGTAAAGCTGGAGTTTTTTGAGACGGTCTGCGTAGGGCATCTGTTTGAGGCTGGTTACCCTCTTTGTGAGGTATTTCTGCGTCCTCTCTAGTTGTTGTAGATGTCTTGTGAGGTGCATACCAAAAGGGGTGTTGTACTCTATAATGGGTCTAATGAGTGATGAGCAGAGGGGAACAGTGACCTCTTTTTTCCTAGATGAGAAACCTTTTGTGATGAGGTGTGCCATGTAGAAGGATTTCCTGACTACTGTGGCGATGTGATTATCAAAGGAGAGACTGCTGTCCACCTGTGTCCCAAGGTCTCTTATCACACTTTTGGTGTTAAGTAGACTACCGCCTATGTGGTAGTTCATGGGCACAGAATTTTTACCAAAAGGGATGACAATGCACTTTTTGGCATTGAGCTTGAGGACATGGCTTTGACACCAGGCATCTGTCTCAGTGAGGCCCTTTTGTAGGATGTTCACATCATTAGGAGTTTCGATTTTGGCTCCTAGTTTGCAGTCATCTGCGAACTTCATTAGCCAAAGACCTTCTGTGATAGCCTGTACTTCTGAGAAGTAGATACCAAACAGGAGAGGACCCAGGACTGAACCCTGTGGTACTCCACTTGTCACTGGTCTGAAGTCGGATTTGGAGTCTGCTACTTTCACAGTGTGGGTTTTGTCCATGAGCCAGTTGGCAAACGATCTTGTGACATATGGATTTATACCTAGTTCAGTGAGTTTATCTATAATTCCAGAGTGGGGGATGGTATTGAAAGCCTTGGCAAGATCTAGCTAGGCTTTGTGAACCACCTTACCCTCATCTACGGCTTTGGTGACTGTTTCAAAGAAGTCTATCAGGTTTAGGAGACATGATCTGCCTTTGACAAACCCGAACTGGGTGGGGTCCAGAGTTTGGAGATTACCAGTGTCATTGTTTATAAGTTCCATGATGATATGTTCCATAGCCTTGCAGACCAGGCTCGTCAAGCTAATGGGGCTGTAGTTCCCAGGGTCCATGGTGGCCCCACCTTTGTGGAGTGGGATAACCGTTGCTGTGTGCCATTCAGTGGGTACAAAGCCTGAGGTGAGGCTATGACTGAACATGATACTTAAGTGGAGTGCCAGTTCATTCTGTAGTTCATGTAGAACGCAGCCTGGGATGTTGTCAGGTCTCATGGATGCTGGATTCCTGGCTTTGGAGAGTGTGGTTTTTACCTGTGCAGCCGTGATTACAGGAACTTTGCATTCTTCCGGTATAGATTGAGTGTTGCCATTGAGATTCTTGACATAGCTATAGAATGCTTTGTGGTTGTCTTTAGAATCAGTGGCAATTTTGTTTTTGTAACTAGCTTTGGAGGATTTTATGAGGGATCTCAGCTTTTTACTGAGGCTGACCAGGGAGTTCCTCCAATCATGGGATTTTACTCTTTTTTTTTGCAACAGTTTCTTTCTTCTGTTGTAGAGTTTGTTTATTCTGTTATAAATCTTGCAAAACTAATAAAAATTATATTTGAAAAAAACATGTGGATGTAAATATTTTTAATTAAGCTTCTTCACTTGAACAAGATGGCTTTCTTTACATTCTGCTGTTCACCAAACTAGAACTCTGCATTAACCTTTTGACTAAGTTGTGCTCTTGTGATTTGCAGCAGTGTACCATGTTGTTTTTTTTTTTCCAAATTTGCCTTTTGTACTGCTCTGTATTGGATAGATTTGCAGTCTACTCTAGCATTTTTGGCACTGTTATCTTTCTGTTTGGTGCTATTCATTAGTCAGGATGTACCCTGATATTACATTTTTTTGGCAGGCTGAGTAGTTGTATGGGGATGCTGTATAATTTAAACAATCCAAATGCCTTTAAATGTTGTTATAATTGTTAAATTGTTTAATAAGGCCATTTTTAGTGATTTAGGATTGTTATGTTGTGACCATGGCTGCTCTGGCAGTAGTTTGACAATCAGGCATCCCAAAGCACATGCCGCTTAAAGGGTAACTCATTGCTGATGCTGGAAGTCATGTTTTAGTAAATGATTGCATTGGATTGCTATGACTGGTCAAGAGCACTTGGAGAGAGGTGATGATTGGTCAAGCTGGGGAAGGTGAAAGTAGAGTCTGGAGGAAGTATTAATGAATAATTTATAAACCTAATTGAACAAAGAAAGCCACTGGTTAAAATGATTCCTATGTTCTATAATAGAATCTAGAACAAAATATGGAAGACATTCTCTTTTTAACAGTTTGGATTTTTCTTTTGTTGTAATCAACTGTATGACTGTTTGGCTCTAAAAATAAACTGGACTTTATTCTTAAAGACTACCTAGTTTGTACTTGAGTATTTACATCTGTGGATAAAAAGTTGTTGATAAAATGGTGCCCCAACTGCAAAGGAGCTTTATTTCTGCCATTAGTATTCATTCATTCATTTGCTCAGTGTCCAACGATCATCATCACAGGTGTAGACAGGAAAATAGAATGATTAATCATCTGAGAGTCTTGTCATATGACTCATTTCTCACTACATTGTTTTGGTCCTATACAATGTCTGCAGCAGTATCACTACTCCATCCCTGTGTTGCTAGCTTTCCTAGTCCCCTCTTATTTCAGTCATGAACAAGACCCTTTAGATACTTTTATCACCTGCACCTAAACCTGAAGGTACTGTTCTTCCTCTCATCTGCAGACAGCAGTGCACTCTTTTATGGAGGGAAGCATCATTTTGGATTTTGAAGTGCTGATTTTCATCTCAGTCACTCCACATTCTATTATGAACTGCACTAATGTACCGTGAAGGTCAGTCAATTGAGCCTAGAGGAAACCACCATCCAAAACCCAACAGCAACACTTATTTCCCCAATGTGGACTGTCTCCAAATCATGCTTGTTTTTTGATTTCCAGTCTATGGAAATCACAATGAAAGCAAAGATACACCATATTTAGTATCTTTTGCCTATATTGATTGCATTTATTAATTCAGAGAATGACCATTCATTTATCACTACTCAAATGGCAAACAGCAGCAGCTGTGGAACCTTGTAATGTAGCACTGTCCACTAGCTATTTTGGGTTATGTAGATGTCTACTTTAGGTCTGGTCTCCAAAACACAAAGTCCCATGAACATCCAATATCCATGCAAGAACAAAGAATTGATACACTGCTCCACAGCCAAATGGAATCCACATTGTTCTTCCAAATTAGAGGCTTGGCTGTTGGATGAAGGCTCTTTCTCTTTCCAGCTTTCCCAGGAAGGCAAAATAAAATGATTGCAGTATAAATGGAATATTCTTGTCTCCAGATGTGAAAATGGGACCATGGGACCACAACTGCAATTGCCAGTCCAGAAGTACTCTTCCATCCTGCTGTGCAGTACTCTAAAAGCATGTTAGCCATGGAACCACGACATGTGTAGCAACTTCAGTATATTTGGGTAGATTTCATCCACTTATGCCACCTTAGTAGTTTAGATCATGGTGACCTCACCTACAGAAACAAATCCAATTTCACCAGTTACTACTTGCCCTGCCTTTCCAGATTCAGTAGTGTTTTGAAATATTTCTCCCATCTCTTAGCAGTGTCTCTAGTCAAGCCTCTCCCTCTTGATGGTTTATATAAATATTTTTGAGGCCATCTGAAAGTTGTTTTCCATGGCCTTGCCAAACTTCTCTCACATCTGACATTTTAATTTGGTGACTGCTACAGCTGTTGCATTCCTAGCTTATCAGTACTATCAGTCAGTTATGAAAATACCGCCCTTTGCATAGAAGGACTCTTATTTAAGGATACTACTTCCGTCCTACTATTGTTGCTATCAGGTGTTAAGGTTACTGCTGTGAAAAATACTGAAAATATTTAGCCATCAGCTACAATTTGTGGGAATAATATGTGTAGAATAATGTTCAGGAGGGGGAGTGAGTTTTAAGGGAAGCCTGGAATTAAGCAGTTTATGTAATCACGTGAATGGTAATTGTTAAAAAGAAAACCTGTATACATACTGCATTAAAATAATGAATGTGTCACTATGGTTTGCTTTCTGTTAATGTATGTTTACCTATCTCATTAGGAAATATGTGATTTAAAGAAGATATTTAAAAATATTTGCCAACTGCCTCAATTAATGAGGTTTTGAACAGCATCCAGTCAGGCTCCATATCCTCAGCCTCCTGTCTGGTACCCAGGAAAAGCTCTTCTACAAGTAGAAGTCAAGCTCTTCTTCAGGAGGAGCATTGGCTAGATAATCCAAGAACACACTCACTATGTTTGGGTGTTCAAGGTCTGACCACTCACCACAATAACAGCTTGAACTAACATACCACCTAATGGTGATTGCCTGAAACCAGCTCTTCTTTTGACCCACAAATTAACAACATATAGCCTTAGGTTTTGTGATATGACTTCAAAGATGATCATAGACCTTTGTTCCACACTGTTCTGGTAACAAATATGCTTATGATCATCACTTTTTGTGAACTTGCTGTTTGTTATGGACAATCTGAAATTAGCACAGTAGCCCAAAAATAATTCATCACTTTGATTTAGATGATGCAACCATTTTTCTCATGTCCCAAGCAGTATTTCCTTAATTCCCTGCATGGGCACTGAAGTCTCTGAGAACTATGGAATGAGTAGGTGGTACTCTGTTGAAAATTGTGCCCACAGAACCTAAGAAAGCTAAACACTAACAACAGACATAATTTCAGAGAGAGAGAGAGAGAGAGAGAGAGAGAGAGAGAGAGAGAGAGACAGTGGTGATCCTCTCAGTTTGTGGTGCCAACTACTATGTGCAGCACTCATCACAGGCCTTCTTAGCTTCCTTGCCTCTGCCTAGGACCTTGCTTTGAGAGTCTACTCTAAAGTAGGAGAGATAATCTCTTCTTGAAAAGTTTTGTTCTAGAACCATAAGACCACTATTCCAAGAAACCAAAAATATGGTATCTAAAACCAACCAAAAAAAAAAAAAGCCTTCTACCATGTATAGAAGTACAAAATCAACTAAATGTACTTTTCAACCTCTTGCAAAAGCTCTGGTGTCTTCCAAAAGCCAGATATTCTTCATGTTTCACTGTTGCAGTCATCACATTTGGGTTATCCCTGCCAGGGTAGCCCTCGGCTGGCCCAAATACCAGAGGCTTAGTATTTTTGCGTTGTTTGCTGTCGCTTCAGGACTGACGTCAGGTTGTTAGTAGTATAAAGTAAGGCAGCTGACGCCATTACATCAGTCTTTCTTGCCATGGAGCCCGAAGCAGAAGCAGTTTGCATGAGTGCCAGTAGTCCTCTACCTGAGTTTCATCTTCCAAATTGAAGCTGAAGTCTTCTAAAGCTAAGTACCCCATTGGGGATCCTTTTTTCTTGCACTAACCGATGTCAGAAAAAGTTAACAATTGTCTTGCCTGTGGAAAGCAAATACCACACTGAGACTTTCATTCTTACTGCGTCACTTGCTTTGGCCCAGAACACAATGTCCCCTGCTGTCGCTTCTGAGCTTTGTTTAACACCAGAACTATATGTCATCGGGCCCTTATTGTAGCTAGATATTTTCGCTTACAGTCCTCAAATTTCTGATATGGCTGAAGTAAGCCATCCAACAGCAGATCTTCTGAAAAAACATAAAGATAAAGACAGAGACAGACCGCACAGGTCCAAACCTACAGACGACGCTTCCGTTAAGCTAGTTGTCAGTTCTGCAGTCCTCAGTGAGGCACCTTCGCAGCCCCCAATGCCCACTTCTGTAGATTCGCAGGCCGCTACCAAGACCCTTTTCTGAGTCCGGTATACCGCAAAACTCTTCTTTGACTAAGGATCCTGCAGTTGTCTCTCCCTTGGATGCATCTGGAGCCTCTGAGCAGGCACTGGCTTCCGAGGAAGTCCATTGCACTATCGATTCTTGACACAAACCGATGACTTCTTTCATGTCTACCGTTCTTTCAAAAACTACTGAGTTTCTTAGGCCCAGGGTACGAACCACACCCAAGAAACCGACGACCAGGCACCTGCTTCCTTGCCTCAGTCTCAAATCCTTAAAATGGTGAAATACCTTATCATGCTGTGTGGGCGAAGCCAAGCTACCCCTTCCAAAAGAAAAAGAGATCTGTTCCCTGTAGTTCTGTCTAAACAGGAGTCTGATGACACTGATGCATCTGAATATGAAGACATGCACCCCCCCCTCTGCTTATGAGGATTTTGAGTAATCTCTGAGG
Organism: Protopterus annectens; assembly: GCF_019279795.1. Lineage (NCBI taxonomy): Eukaryota > Metazoa > Chordata > Ceratodontiformes > Protopteridae > Protopterus > Protopterus annectens. The sequence goes on from NC_056739.1 coordinate 1,162,394,607, forward strand.
ATTCTGAGTAATTTCTTCCCACACTATTTACTTCAGGGAAGTAAATAGTGTGGGAAGAAATAGCCAGGGAATTGTTATGGCTAGGCTTGTATAGGCCCTAGGGCTGATAGTCTAGTACCAACCTATGAACCTATGAACCATATGATGCAGAGGATTCCATTCCTTCAGCCTCTCCTCCAGAGGACTTTTCCTTTGGGGAAACCCTTCATACCTTAAGGAAGCATTTACAATGGGAAAGTCAGGACTACCCTCAGTTAAAAAAGAGACTCTGGGAATTCTTAGATCCTTGATGTTGTGGAGGATGTTTTCCTGGAATTCAGTTTGACACCTGACACCCTCCCTCCTCCACCCAGAAAACCAGACAGGTATTACAGAGTCTCTGACTCACGCAAATTTCTTTTTAAAAATCCTACTGCTGACCCCAAGGTAATTTCTCAAGGGCCTAACGGAATTAAAGCAACCTCTGCTAAGAATCCCACCCCCTCAGATAGGGATTCCTGAGCACTAGACAGAGGGGGTAAAAAAGTATACACCTTTGCTACTCTTGCTATCAGAGCACTAAACTGCCAGTTCCATATGCTAAAATTTCAGCAACATACCCTGGAACTCCTCAAACAAAAATGTCTTCCTTTCCTGCTTGTGCAGAATCTAAAGAGTTAGAGGCTCTCCTGATGAAAACAGACAACACCACTGTGATGTGGTATGTCAACAAACAGGGAGGGACTCACTTCTACCCTCTATGCAGGCTAGGCATGACTCTTTAGCACACAGCATCTGCCATGCAATTCCACCTGTTAGCACAATTCCTAGCAGGTTCTCTAAACTCTCTGGCAGACCACTTAAGCAGAAATCTTCTGGACCCACATGAGTGGCAGCTCGACAAAAGAACCTTCACCCTAATAACTCAGAAATGGGGCACCCCGAAGGGCAATCTCTTTGCCTCCCACACCAACTATCAGCTCAGCAAGTTCTGCACCAGGGTGCATCACTGCATGGCTTGGAAAGTGGATGCCCTGTCCTTCCCCTGGGTCATTCTATCGGTCTATGCCTTTCCTCCACTACCTCTCATCCCCAGGGTACTGCTCAAAATAAAGGAGGAAAAACCAAGGACAATTCTTATTGCTCCAGACTGGCCTCGCCAGCACTGGTACCCCCAGTTGCACAGCCTATCCCCACTGCCACCATGGCATCTTACTCAGATTCCAACCTTCCTGACCCAGGGGGAAGGCGAATTCACGCATCCCCAATTGCAGACCCTCAATTTGGCAGCTTGTCTTATTCCCTAACCCCCGATCAATCTGCCAACCTCAGTAAACAGGTTCTAGATGTTATATGTGAGGCCAGATGCCCTAGCACCAGAAAGTCTTATGTTGACAAATGGAAAAGGTTCTGCACCTGGATTCAGGCTAAGGGATCCAATACGGTACAGCCCTCCCTCCCTCTCATCCTGGATTATCTAGCTGACCTGCTACACAGTGGTCTCTCATTTTCCTCTATTAAAATTCATGCCTCTGCTATCTTTGCTCATTTTCCTATTGAGCAGCCCCTTTTCTCACACCCTCTGATCAAACAGTTCCTAAGAGGGGCTAGTACCTTGAGGCCATGCAGTAGAGCACCAACACCAGCTTGGGACCTTAACTTTGTGTTGGAAAAGCTCACTGTGCCCCCCTTTGAACCAGCCTCTTCAGCAGAGCTAAATTTCTCTCCTGGAAGACTGCTTTCCTTCTGGCCATCACTTCAGCCAGAAGGGTCTCCGAGCTGTAAGCACTCATGGCTGTGGAACCCTTCATTGTCTTCCATGCTGACAGGGTGTCCCTCAGGACTAACCCATCCTTCATGCACATGGTGGTGTCCAGTGTGGCTCTCAACCAATCCATTCATTTGCCCACCTTTTTCCCTAACCCACAGAACAAGGGGGAAAGGATCCTGCACTCTTTAGATGTGCACAGACAGCTCAGATTCTATCTAGACAGGACTAAATCCTTCAGAAAGTCTGATTCATTTCTGGTTAGCTTTGCTGCAAAGGGTGAGGGCAAAGCCATCTCCAAACAAACCATTTCCAAATGGATAGCACATTGCATCCATTTCTGCTACAAGCAACATGGAAAGCCTCCCCCTAAGGGGGTGAGGACTCACTCCACCAAAACAGCCTCCACCTCTGCAGCTTTCCTCCTAGGAGTCCCCACCAGGGACATCCTGGAGGCTGCCACCTGGACATCTGTTCACACCTTTACCAAACATTACCACCTGCCTATCTTCTCCAAATCCAGGGCAAGGTTTGCCTCTGCAGTCTTGCAGGGCATCCCAGCCAGCCCCTAGTTTCCTTGACTGCCTCCACACATTTCCTCAGCTTTGGGAATCAACCCAAATGTGATGACTGCAACAGTGAAACACGATGAACATAGTACAGTTGTGTACACTTACCATAAATGTTCGAGTGTATTCAGTGCTGCAGTCCTGCTTTCCCTCCCTCCATCCCCCCCTTTTCTTTCTTCTCTCTCCTTACAATGGAAATACTGGTATTTGCTTTCTACTGGTGGGGTTCTTCCACCAGAACCTGGCTCCCACTTGGGTGCTCCTGACAGGTTAGGGTAAGAAAACCTCATGTAATGGCATCAGCTGCCTTACTTTATACTACTGATGACCTGACGTCAGTCCTGAAGTGACAGCAACCAATGTAGAAATGCTAAGTCTCTGGTATTTGGGCCGGCCAAGGGCTAACCTGGCAGGGATAACCCAAATGTGATGACTGCAACAGTGAATACACTTGAACATCTACATTTATGGTAAGTGTACACAACTGTACTTTTCCACTGCACGGCCTGTTCCACTGTAGTCTCTCCTGATATGAGTTCTCACTTGACTAACATTGCACCTGACAACCAGCATTTCCTTTGTGGACGGGGCACAGACAATATGAATCCTCATTATGAAATTTAGATTATACAACTAAATTACATCATTTTAATTATTTTTAGAATGCTGACTAGGTTTAGTTCTGGAAAATGACACAGAGTAGCTGTACTCCTCCATAACTAAAATAACCGGTGTCAGTTTGTTAGCTGTATTCTTCTATTTTACTGATTTTGACATAGTTTAGTAGTGACCTGTCATGGTCTCTTGAGATTTGCTGTACACTAAAAGAATGCTCAAATAACAATCTAAAGGGATATTTGAATGGAAAGGATAGGACGACATCACCTTTTTTCTCCAAAGATAATGTGGTACTTATTTTTACTGCAAAGGGAAACAAATCTTCTCTTGGATCCTCAGCTACTTACCTTAAAATAGTTAACTTCAAAATGCATACATTTTTTTTGCTGATAAATACAGAATGAAATGTTTTTCTTAGTCATGTTTCAATCAGTTATTAAAAATAAATGAAACTCTTATTGAGCATCTAAATGATTTTTCACAGGGCAAACAAATTTTTATAGACGAGTTTCTATTTATATCAGAATTTTCTGTAATCTTAAATTATCACATACTGGGCGGGATTCAGAGAAATAGTGCTGCATCACTATTAGGGCATTGCTGTTGTGTTCTTTTAGTGCAGTGATTCAGGCATGTGTGAGAGCTGCACTGAGCAAAAGCTTATTGATGACTCATTAGTATGTCTGAATTGAACACAGCACAGTTACTAGTATTGCAGTAGTATTCTCACTACGAAACCATGCAGCGCTGTTGTAAAAGCATCTATAAAGAGAGAAACACAGACACACACAGATACTGACGCACCTAGACAAGTCTCTCTCTCTCTCTCTCTCTGACACACACAGACACACACACACGCAATGTGCACATTTTCATTTCTTCGTTCAACAAATAGCACGGTAGAGCATGCCTTTGAATTGCTTTAAAGAGCTACGCTTATCACACAAAAAAGCTCCAGGGAATCACATGATGCTAAATTCCATTAACCATTTACATGCAGCTTTCTCCAGCAAGATCACTGTAGCACTACATACCACAGTCTTCTTATCACTGTAACACTACTTGCAGGTTTTCAATTGGGTAGTGACCATATCATTTACTTAGTATGTTCCTTAAATGAGATGGCTGAATCAAACCAAAGTCCTAAGCACTTATAATTTTTGACCTTTTCAATTTTGTAATTAAGTGGGTTAGTTATCTTAATATCAGTAGATGGGGTTGTCTTCTTCTTGTAACTGGATTAACAATATTAATAATAGTAGCTGGGTTATCTTGTTGTAAGCAGGTTAGCTAGACTTACAGTAGTAGCTGGGGCTATCTTGTATGTGGGTTAGTTATATTAATAGTAGTAGCTGGGGTTAGGTTCTGGTTGTAAGTGGGTTAGCTATGTTAACAGTAGTAGCTGAGGTCTTCTTGTTGTAAGTAGGTTTGCTCTATTAACCCAGAATTGTTGCCTGCCAGCCAGGCTGCATAAGAGAGCTACTGCTGCATGGATGTCCCCATTAAAGACTTTGAATTAAACCATCCCAGGTGCTCCCTCCCTGCCTTTAGGATACAAAGATACCTCTGGTCAAACCCAAGAAGACACCCAGAATTGTTGCCTGCCAGCCAGGCTGCATAAGAGAGCTACTGCTGCGTGGATTTCCCCACTAAAGACTTTGAATGTATGTAGCCCACAACTAACTACTATCTATTAATAGTCACATGTGCTAGCTGCCCATCCATGTGTGTGGTTCTCAGCAGTCTACTGCAGACTGCTTGTCACTCTTCACCCTCTGGTATCTCTCAAACCCAGAATACATTACTATATAAAGGAACTGCTTATCCCTACTTTACACTATCTCTCTGCCACTAGGTGGCAGCATTTTACCATGTAAACCTGGTCTTACCACCTCTCTCCAGACTTTTCCCATTATACTATAAGCTGGTAGAATTATTTAAGTCCTAGTCTCCATTCTACAGCTACTACACACCCACCTCCCTCCCTGTGAAACTACCCTCATTTAAAACTACTAAAGTACTTTCCTCTAAATTAAAGTACTACTTACCTACTTGCTTTAGTTAATATCTCTGCATTTACTGATACTCTTTCTGCTGTAGCCGGTTCTCCTGCTCTTGCCTGCTCCGTTCACCCTACGGGGTCACTCCACTCCCCAACTCTTCCCCCAATTCCCACCCCCAGTACACCTAAATTTATAGTTCAATTAGTCACACCACTCCTTCAACAACCTATCACCATCCCTCAGGTATCAAACCACTCCCACTTCCATACCACACCCTCCCACTTACTGTTCTCACCTCTCTTCCTTCCATAACACACCCTTCTGCTTACTGCCCTCACCTCTCCTAATCCCAAACACATCATGCAAGGCATACTAGCACTCCTACTACTAAATCTCACTAATCTAGCCTACACTACATCCTTACACACTAACATACTAATAAACATCACCTTCCACACAACACATACCAACACACACACACACATACAAATATAAACATTTTAATCTGCTCCACATTATTTAATAATAACTCAATATTTTATATACACAAAACACACACCTCATTACCACTCAATAGACAAGCAACACCCAGAGTACATACACACCTAGCTTGAACCATTAAACTCAAACTACTCCTCAAAAAACGGCTACTAATCTCAGGAGACATAAACCCCAGCCTAGGTCAACACAACAAAATTCTCTCAAAAAACAGGACTCAGACCTACTTATTATTAACCTAAACTCTAGAAGTATATCCAGTAAGCTACATGACGTACACGCATTCATAGCCCACTACTCCCCAGATATACTAGCTATCACTGAAACCTGGCTTAAACCCACCACCCAAAATGAAGAAATTCTCCCCCCAGGTTATAACTTCCTAAGGCAAGACAGAGACACCACAAAGGGAGGCAGAGTTGCAATTTTATTTAAAAATGCACTTAACCTCCAACCTTTGAAAACCCCACTTCCCAAATTCCAAAATAGCGAAACATTAGGCTTAGTTATTTCCCTTAAAAACAAAAAAAGAATTAACATCCTCTACAGTTATATTCCTCTAGGTAATAACCCACCTATAATAGGGGAAATGTTACAATGGGCCATAAACAACCTGCACCATGAAACTATCCTACTAGGAGACCTAAACCTAGACTGGCTAACCTGCAACACCAACAATCCCTCAAATCACATCAACTTATTTGGATTCTCACAATTAATCCAAGATGCCACCAGAGGTGACAAAAAATCCATAAAACACACCATTCTCGACTGGACATTAGTTAACCTCCCCTAAGGAAATTATCACGTGGGTTGCCTACCTGATGTACTGAGTGACCACTGCCCCACATTCCTCCTTTGTAGACAGGTAAACATACCCAAACCTATACTATATAAGGAAACTAGAGATGAGCACAAGGTAGATCCACAGATTCTTAACAGCATGCTACAACAAAGTAACTGACACCCACTACAAATTCTACCATTAGACCAGGCAGTTGAATATTTCAATAATACATTTATGAATGCTCTAAATATACTAGCTCCCATTAGGAAACATAGGACTAAAGTCAACTATGCCCCTTGGCTAGATAAAACAACAAAAGCCTTACTAAAAGCCAGAGACAATGCTTGGAAGAGCTGGAAAAAGAACAACACCAGGCAAGATAAACAAAGATATCAACAACTTTGTAATGATGCCAAAAGAGAAACAAAGATAGATAAACAAAACTACTTCCTAGAAATCCAAAATAAACATTCCAACAACCTCCAAAAGTTCTGGCAGGCTATCAATTCCCTTCTAAAACCAGGCAAACCTACCACCCCAGCTCCCAACACCAATACTGATGACAGCATAGCTTCTCAATTTAAGCATCACTTCACAGAATATATTCTCTCATTATCTACCCAGTTATCAAACAGTAGCTCTATATTCACCCCAACTATAGACCACAATAATATACCCCCATTACACTTTCACCCGTACCAACCTCCACAGTTAAAAAACTACTCTCAAAACTAAAACCCACCACTCTCGCAGCAGATGGTCTACCCACTACTATCCTAAAATTAGCTGCAGAGTCCATAGCCTACCCAGTCTTTATTCTGATAAACCGCTCCATACAAGAAGCTTACATCCCTCAACTATGGAACGTGTCATATATTATTCCCCTTCACAAAAGCAGCAACTCCTATGAACTGTCAAACTACCGTCCCATTGCTATCCTATCCCCACTTTTCAAGATCTTGGAGAAATGCATTCACACCCAGGTGATGCATTTCTAAACCTCACATAATCTACTCTCCCCCACACAACATGGCTTCCGCCCAAACCATAGCACAACTACAGCTCTTCTCTCCTTTACCAACCAGGTTAATCAACTTAGAAACAGCTACCACTTTATATCAGCCATATTCTTAGACCTATCAAAGGCATTTGACATGGTCTCACATAACCTACTTATAGACACTCTAACAACCATGTCATTTGCCCCCTCCACTACTTCATGATTCAGGACCTATCTCTCTGATAGAAAACAATCAGTCAAATGGCAAGGTATACTATCACCTCTACTGCCAACTGCCATTGATGTTCCACAAGGATCAATACTGGGTCCTTTACTATTTACCATTTTCACAAACAAGGTACACACCTCCACCCTGCATACATCACTTATACAATACGCAGTCGGTTCAGCCCTAATATGCTCAGCCCCATCCTTAACCACTCTTCAAAAGCTTACCCAAGAATCCTTCTGCTCCGTGGAAAAATGGATTACAGATATCCACACCTCCTTCCTTCACCATAACCTCCAACAATGGCACCACAATCTGTCCATCCCCCATACTAAGCTCCTCAGTATTAAAATAGATAAGGATCTTCACTTTGATGTCCATATCTCCAAAACCATTAAAAAAGTACACAAAAAAATTAGGAACCTTATACAAATGCAAGCAATTCCTATCAGACCAAGCATGTATTACCCTAGCCCAAACCCACCTCTTGTCTACCCTACTGTATGCATCACCAATCCTAACTCACATCAGTAAAACAGACATAGGCAAACTTGGATCATGTTACAATGAAGTTGTAAAATTCGCCAATAACTCCGCTTCTAGAAATCATCACTGTCTTGCCTTAAAGGAGCTAAAATGGTTAGAACTACCTCATCAAATTATGTACCACCAACTAGTAATCACCTTCAATATACTACAAAATCCCCACAAAACTCCAGCCCTAACCCAACTAGTAAAGCAATACACAGCAAACCGTCCTCTACGCTCATCTAACAGGACCCTGCTCTGTATATCCAAAGCCAATAACACTGCAAGGAAAGCTCTTTCCTCTCATACCATCGCTAGAGTATGGAATAACCTCCCCCAAAACATCAAATCAGCAACAACTATCTCATTGTTCAAAAAGTCACTCAAGCCACACCTCTTGCAGTCCTGGCTCTGTCCTTGCATCACATAAATGCCTTCCTGGTCTCCTCCACTCTCTCGCTGACTTCCTCTCTATCACTGTTTACCATGTCTAAGACACAGCACTCAGTAACAGCCATACAGGGCTTACTGTTTGCTACCATTATGTCTTGTGAGATGTCTCTTTGATTGCATCAGTCAATGTGTGTCATTTTTACCAAATACCAATATCCAGGGTCCAACATTGTGTAAAGTAAGCCTGCCTGGAACAAACTATTGTATGATATATCTTGATTTTATATACCACTATAATAATTGTTTGATGTGGAGCTTTTTTCCCTGGGCCTCTGCTGTAAATGGACCTAGTTCCAGTCGGACGTTCCCGGTAAACAAATGTAAAATAAAAATAAATAAAATAATAGTAGTAGCTGGGGTTATCTTCTTGTTATAAGTGGGTTAGCTATATTAATAATAGTAGCTGGGGTTATCTTGCAAATGGTTTAGCTATACTAACAGTAGTAGCTGGGGTTATCTTGTTATACATGGGTTAGTAATATGAATAGTAGTAGCTGGGGTTATCGTCTTGTTGTAAGTGTGTTAGCTATATTAACAGTAGTAGCTGGGGTTACCTACTCATTGTAAGTAGGTTAGCTATATTAATTGTAGTAGCTCGGGTTAGGTTCTCATTTTAAGTGTGTTAGCTATATTAACAGCAGTAGCTGGGGTTATCTACTCATTGTAAGTAGGTTAGCTATATTAATTGTAGTAGCTGGTTAGGTTCTCATTTTAAGTGTGTTAGCTATATTAACAGCAGTAGCTGGGGTTATCTACTCATTGTAAGTAGGTTAGCTATATTAATAGTAGTAGCTCGGGTTAGGTTCTCATTTTAAGTGTGTTAGCTATATTAACAGTAGTAGCTGGGGTTACCTACTCAGTGTAAGTAGGTTAGCTATATTAATAGTAGTAGCTCGGGTTAGGTTCTCATTTTAAGTGTGTTAGCTATATTAACAGCAGTAGCTGGGGTTATCTACTCATTGTAAGTAGGTTAGCTATATTAATAGTAGTAGCTCGGGTTAGGTTCTCATTTTAAGTGTGTTAGCTATATTAACAGTAGTAGCTGGGGTTACCTACTCATTGTAAGTAGGTTAGCTATATTAATAGTAGTAGCTCGGGTTAGGTTCTCATTTTAAGTGTGTTAGCTATATTAACAGTAGTAGCTGGGGTTACCTACTCATTGTAAGTAGGTTAGCTATATTAATAGTAGTAGCTCGGGTTAGGTTCTCATTTTAAGTGTGTTAGCTATATTAACAGCAGTAGCTGGGGTTACCTACTCATTGTAAGTAGGTTAGCTATATTAATAGTAGTAGCTCGGGTTAGGTTCTCATTTTAAGTGTGTTAGCTATATTAACAGTAGTAGCTGGGGTTACCTACTCATTGTAAGTAGGTTAGCTATATTAATAGTAGTAGCTCGGGTTAGGTTCTCATTTTAAGTGTGTTAGCTATATTAACAGCAGTAGCTGGGGTTATCTACTCATTGTAAGTAGGTTAGCTATATTAATAGTAGTAGCTCGGGTTAGGTTCTCATTTTAAGTGTGTTAGCTATATTAACAGTAGTAGCTGGGGTTACCTACTCATTGTAAGTAGGTTAGCTATATTAATAGTAGTAGCTCGGGTTAGGTTCTCATTTTAAGTGTGTTAGCTATATTAACAGTAGTAGCTGGGGTTACCTACTCATTGTAAGTAGGTTAGCTATATTAATAGTAGTAGCTCGGGTTAGGTTCTCATTTTAAGTGTGTTAGCTATACTAACAGTAGTAGCTGGGGTTATCTACTCATTGTAAGTAGGTTAGCTATATTAATAGTAGTAGCTCGGGTTAGGTTCTCATTTTAAGTGTGTTAGCTATATTAACAGTAGTAGCTGGGGTTATCTACTCATTGTAAGTAGGTTAGCTATATTAATAGTAGTAGCTCGGGTTAGGTTCTCATTTTAAGTGTGTTAGCTATATTAACAGCAGTAGCTGGGGTTATCTACTCATTGTAAGTAGGTTAGCTATATTAATAGTAGTAGCTCGGGTTAGGTTCTCATTTTAAGTGTGTTAGCTATATTAACAGTAGTAGCTGGGGTTATCTACTCATTGTAAGTAGGTTAGCTATATTAATAGTAGTAGCTCGGGTTAGGTTCTCATTTTAAGTGTGTTAGCTATATTAACAGCAGTAGCTGGGGTTATCTACTCATTGTAAGTAGGTTAGCTATATTAATAGTAGTAGCTCGGGTTAGGTTCTCATTTTAAGTGTGTTAGCTATATTAACAGTAGTAGCTGGGGTTACCTACTCATTGTAAGTAGGTTAGCTATATTAATAGTAGTAGCTCGGGTTAGGTTCTCATTTTAAGTGTGTTAGCTATATTAACAGTAGTAGCTGGGGTTATCTACTCATTGTAAGTAGGTTAGCTATATTAATAGTAGTAGCTCGGGTTAGGTTCTCATTTTAAGTGTGTTAGCTATATTAACAGTAGTAGCTGGGGTTACCTACTCAGTGTAAGTAGGTTAGCTATATTAATAGTAGTAGCTCGGGTTAGGTTCTCATTTTAAGTGTGTTAGCTATATTAACAGCAGTAGCTGGGGTTATCTACTCATTGTAAGTAGGTTAGCTATATTAATAGTAGTAGCTCGGGTTAGGTTCTCATTTTAAGTGTGTTAGCTATATTAACAGTAGTAGCTGGGGTTACCTACTCAGTGTAAGTAGGTTAGCTATATTAACAGTAGTAGCTCGGGTTAGGTTCTCATTTTAAGTGTGTTAGCTATATTAACAGTAGTAACTGGGGTTACCTACTCATTGTAAGTAGGTTAGCTATATTAATTGTAGTAGCTCGGGTTAGGTTCTCATTTTAAGTGTGTTAGCTATATTAACAGTAGTAGCTGGGGTTACCTACTCATTGTAAGTAGGTTAGCTATATTAATAGTAGTAGCTCGGGTTAGGTTCTCATTTTAAGTGTGTTAGCTATATTAACAGTAGTAGCTGGGGTTACCTACTCATTGTAAGTAGGTTAGCTATATTAATAGTAGTAGCTCGGGTTAGGTTCTCATTTTAAGTGTGTTAGCTATATTAACAGTAGTAGCTGGGGTTATCTACTCATTGTAAGTACGTTAGCTATATTAATAGTAGTAGCTCGGGTTAGGTTCTCATTTTAAGTGTGTTAGCTATATTAACAGTAGTAGCTGGGGTTATCTACTCATTGTAAGTAGGTTAGCTATATTAATAGTAGTAGCTCGGGTTAGGTTCTCATTTTAAGTGTGTTAGCTATATTAACAGTAGTAGCTGGGGTTACCTACTCATTGTAAGTAGGTTAGCTATATTAATAGTAGTAGCTCGGGTTAGGTTCTCATTTTAAGTGTGTTAGCTATATTAACAGTAGTAGCTGGGGTTACCTACTCATTGTAAGTAGGTTAGCTATATTAATAGTAGTAGCTCGGGTTAGGTTCTCATTTTAAGTGTGTTAGCTATATTAACAGTAGTAGCTGGGGTTACCTACTCAGTGTAAGTAGGTTAGCTATATTAATAGTAGTAGCTCGGGTTAGGTTCTCATTTTAAGTGTGTTAGCTATATTAACAGTAGTAGCTGGGGTTATCTACTCATTGTAAGTAGGTTAGCTATATTAATAGTAGTAGCTCGGGTTAGGTTCTCATTTTAAGTGTGTTAGCTATATTAACAGTAGTAGCTGGGGTTACCTACTCAGTGTAAGTAGGTTAGCTATATTAATAGTAGTAGCTCGGGTTAGGTTCTCATTTTAAGTGTGTTAGCTATATTAACAGCAGTAGCTGGGGTTATCTACTCATTGTAAGTAGGTTAGCTATATTAATAGTAGTAGCTCGGGTTAGGTTCTCATTTTAAGTGTGTTAGCTATATTAACAGCAGTAGCTGGGGTTACCTACTCATTGTAAGTAGGTTAGCTATATTAATAGTAGTAGCTCGGGTTAGGTTCTCATTTTAAGTGTGTTAGCTATATTAACAGTAGTAGCTGGGGTTACCTACTCATTGTAAGTAGGTTAGCTATATTAATAGTAGTAGCTCGGGTTAGGTTCTCATTTTAAGTGTGTTAGCTATATTAACAGTAGTAGCTGGGGTTACCTACTCATTGTAAGTAGGTTAGCTATATTAATTAGTAGCTCGGGTTAGGTTCTCATTTTAAGTGTGTTAGCTATATTAACAGCAGTAGCTGGGGTTATCTACTCATTGTAAGTAGGTTAGCTATATTAATAGTAGTAGCTCGGGTTAGGTTCTCATTTTAAGTGTGTTAGCTATATTAACAGTAGTAGCTGGGGTTACCTACTCAGTGTAAGTAGGTTAGCTATATTAATAGTAGTAGCTCGGGTTAGGTTCTCATTTTAAGTGTGTTAGCTATATTAACAGCAGTAGCTGGGGTTATCTACTCATTGTAAGTAGGTTAGCTATATTAATAGTAGTAGCTCGGGTTAGGTTCTCATTTTAAGTGTGTTAGCTATATTAACAGCAGTAGCTGGGGTTATCTACTCATTGTAAGTAGGTTAGCTATATTAATAGTAGTAGCTCGGGTTAGGTTCTCATTTTAAGTGTGTTAGCTATATTAACAGCAGTAGCTGGGGTTACCTACTCATTGTAAGTAGGTTAGCTATATTAATAGTAGTAGCTCGGGTTAGGTTCTCATTTTAAGTGTGTTAGCTATATTAACAGTAGTAGCTGGGGTTATCTACTCATTGTAAGTAGGTTAGCTATATTAATAGTAGTAGCTCGGGTTAGGTTCTCATTTTAAGTGTGTTTGCTATATTAACAGTAGTAGCTGGGGTTATCTACTCAGTGTAAGTAGGTTAGCTATATTAATAGTAGTAGCTCGGGTTAGGTTCTCATTTTAAGTGTGTTTGCTATATTAACAGTAGTAGCTGGGGTTACCTACTCATTGTAAGTAGGTTAGCTATATTAATTGTAGTAGCTCGGGTTAGGTTCTCATTTTAAGTGTGTTAGCTATATTAACAGCAGTAGCTGGGGTTATCTACTCAGTGTAAGTAGGTTAGCTATATTAATAGTAGTAGCTCGGGTTAGGTTCTCATTTTAAGTGTGTTAGCTATATTAACAGTAGTAGCTGGGGTTATCTACTCATTGTAAGTAGGTTAGCTATATTAATTGTAGTAGCTCGGGTTAGGTTCTCATTTTAAGTGTGTTAGCTATATTAACAGTAGTAGCTGGGGTTACCTACTCATTGTAAGTAGGTTAGCTATATTAATAGTAGTAGCTGGGTTAGGTTCTCATTTTAAGTGTGTTAGCTATATTAACAGTAGTAGCTGGGGTTATCTACTCATTGTAAGTAGGTTAGCTATATTAATAGTAGTAGCTCGGGTTAGGTTCTCATTTTAAGTGTGTTAGCTATATTAACAGTAGTAGCTGGGGTTACCTACTCATTGTAAGTAGGTTAGCTATATTAATAGTAGTAGCTCGGGTTAGGTTCTCATTTTAAGTGTGTTAGCTATATTAACAGTAGTAGCTGGGGTTATCTACTCATTGTAAGTAGGTTAGCTATATTAATAGTAGTAGCTCGGGTTAGGTTCTCATTTTAAGTGTGTTTGCTATATTAACAGCAGTAGCTGGGGTTATCTACTCAGTGTAAGTAGGTTAGCTATATTAATAGTAGTAGCTCGGGTTAGGTTCTCATTTTAAGTGTGTTAGCTATATTAACAGTAGTAGCTGGGGTTACCTACTCATTGTAAGTAGGTTAGCTATATTAATAGTAGTAGCTCGGGTTAGGTTCTCATTTTAAGTGTGTTAGCTATATTAACAGCAGTAGCTGGGGTTACCTACTCATTGTAAGTAGGTTAGCTATATTAATAGTAGTAGCTCGGGTTAGGTTCTCATTTTAAGTGTGTTAGCTATATTAACAGTAGTAGCTGGGGTTACCTACTCATTGTAAGTAGGTTAGCTATATTAATAGTAGTAGCTCGGGTTAGGTTCTCATTTTAAGTGTGTTAGCTATATTAACAGCAGTAGCTGGGGTTACCTACTCATTGTAAGTAGGTTAGCTATATTAATAGTAGTAGCTCGGGTTAGGTTCTCATTTTAAGTGTGTTAGCTATATTAACAGCAGTAGCTGGGGTTATCTACTCAGTGTAAGTAGGTTAGCTATATTAATAGTAGTAGCTCGGGTTAGGTTCTCATTTTAAGTGTGTTTGCTATATTAACAGTAGTAGCTGGGGTTATCTACTCAGTGTAAGTAGGTTAGCTATATTAATAGTAGTAGCTCGGGTTAGGTTCTCATTTTAAGTGTGTTAGCTATATTAACAGTAGTAGCTGGGGTTACCTACTCATTGTAAGTAGGTTAGCTATATTAATTGTAGTAGCTCGGGTTAGGTTCTCATTTTAAGTGTGTTAGCTATATTAACAGTAGTAGCTGGGGTTACCTACTCATTGTAAGTAGGTTAGCTATATTAATAGTAGTAGCTCGGGTTAGGTTCTCATTTTAAGTGTGTTAGCTATATTAACAGCAGTAGCTGGGGTTACCTACTCATTGTAAGTAGGTTAGCTATATTAATTGTAGTAGCTCGGGTTAGGTTCTCATTTTAAGTGTGTTAGCTATATTAACAGCAGTAGCTGGGGTTACCTACTCATTGTAAGTAGGTTAGCTATATTAATAGTAGTAGCTCGGGTTAGGTTCTCATTTTAAGTGTGTTTGCTATATTAACAGCAGTAGCTGGGGTTACCTACTCATTGTAAGTAGGTTAGCTATATTAATAGTAGTAGCTCGGGTTAGGTTCTCATTGTAAGTGGGTTAGCTATATTAACAGTAGTAGCTGGGGTTATCTACTCATTGTAAGTAGGTTAGCTATATTAATAGTAGTAGCTCGGGTTAGGTTCTCATTTTAAGTGTGTTAGCTATATTAACAGTAGTAGCTGGGGTTACCTACTCATTGTAAGTAGGTTAGCTATATTAATAGTAGTAGCTCGGGTTAGGTTCTCATTTTAAGTGTGTTAGCTATATTAACAGTAGTAGCTGGGGTTATCTACTCATTGTAAGTAGGTTAGCTATATTAATAGTAGTAGCTCGGGTTAGGTTCTCATTTTAAGTGTGTTAGCTATATTAACAGTAGTAGCTGGGGTTACCTACTCATTGTAAGTAGGTTAGCTATATTAATAGTAGTAGCTCGGGTTAGGTTCTCATTTTAAGTGTGTTAGCTATATTAACAGTAGTAGCTGGGGTTATCTACTCATTGTAAGTAGGTTAGCTATATTAATAGTAGTAGCTCGGGTTAGGTTCTCATTTTAAGTGTGTTAGCTATATTAACAGCAGTAGCTGGGGTTATCTACTCATTGTAAGTAGGTTAGCTATATTAATAGTAGTAGCTCGGGTTAGGTTCTCATTTTAAGTGTGTTAGCTATATTAACAGTAGTAGCTGGGGTTATCTACTCATTGTAAGTAGGTTAGCTATATTAATAGTAGTAGCTCGGGTTAGGTTCTCATTTTAAGTGTGTTAGCTATATTAACAGTAGTAGCTGGGGTTATCTTCTTCTTGTAAATGGAATATCTATATTAATAGTAGTAGCTGGAACTATCTTCTTGTTGTAAGTGGGTTAGCTATATTAATTGTAGTAGCTGGGAGTATTTTCTTGTAAGTGGGTCAGTTATATTAATAGTAGTAGCTATGGGTATCTTCTTGTTATAACTGAGTTAGCTATATAAACAGTAGTAAGTGGGGTTATCTTTTTAGTAGCTTGGGCTATGTTCTTGTTGGAAGTGGGTTAGATATATTAATAGTAGTAGCTGTAGTTATTTTCTCATTGTAAGTGGGTAAAGTATCTTAACAGTTGTAGCTGGGGTTACTTTCTGGTTGTAAGTGGGTTAGCTATGTTAGCAGTAGTAGCTGGGGGTTGTCTTCACACTGTAAGTGGGTTAAGTATATTAACAGTTGTAGCTGGGGTTACTTTCTGGTTGTAAGTGGGTTAGCTATGTTAGCAGTAGTAGCTGGGGGTTATCTTCACGCTGTAAGTGGGTTAAGTATATTAACAGTTGTAGCTGGGGTTGCTTTCTGGTTGTAAGTGGGTTAGCTATGTTAGCAGTAGTAGCTGGGAGTTATCTTCACGCTGTAAGTGGGTTAAGTATATTAACAGTTGTAGCTGGGGTTACTTTCTGGTTGTAAGTGGGTTAGCTATGTTAGCAGTAGTAGCTGGGGGTTATCTTCACGCTGTAAGTGGGTTAAGTATATTAACAGTTGTAGCTGGGGTTGCTTTCTGGTTGTAAGTGGGTTAGCTATGTTAGCAGTAGTAGCTGGGAGTTATCTTCACGCTGTAAGTGGGTTAAGTATATTAACAGTTGTAGCTGGGGTTACTTTCTGGTTGTAAGTGGGTTAGCTATGTTAGCAGTAGTAGCTGGGGGTTATCTTCACGTTGTAAGTGGGTTAAGTATATTAACAGTTGTAACTGGGGTTACTTTCTGGTTGTAAGTGGGTTAACTATATGAACAGGAATAACTGAGGGTATCTTCTTGTTATAACAGAGTTAGCTATATTAACAGTAATAAGTGGCATTATCTTCTTAGTAGCTGGGGCTATCTTCTCACTGTAAGTGGGTTAGCTATATTAGCAGTAGTAGCTGGGGCTATCTTCTTGTTGTAAATGGGTTAGTTATATTAATAGAAGTAGTTAGGGCTGTGTTGTTTTTGTAAGTGGGTTAATTATATTAGTAGTAGTAGCTGGGATTATGTTATAAATGGACTAACTATACTAACAGTAGTAGTTGGGATGATCTTGTTTTAAGTGGATTAACTATATTAATAGTAGCAGCGGAGTTATGTTTTTGTGAGTGGGTTAACTATCTTAATAGTAGTAGCTGGGGTTATCTTCTCAGTGTAAGTAGGTTAGGTATATTAGCAGTACTAACTGGGTTTATCTTCTTGCTGTAAGTGGGTTAGTTATATTAATACTAGTAGCTGGAGTAATTTTCTTGTTGTAAGTGGGAATGTTATATTACTAGTAGTAACTGGGGTTATCTTCTTGTTGTAAGTGCATTAGGTATATTAACAGTAGTAGCTGGGATTATCTTATTGTGAGTTGGTTAACTATATTAATAGTAGTAGCTGGGGTTATCTTCTTCTTGTAATTGTATTGCGTATAATAATAGTAGTAGTTAGAGTTACCTTCTGGTTGTAAGTGGGTTAGATATATTATCAGTGGTAACCGGGGTTACCTTCTGGTTGTAAGCGAGTTAGCTATATTAGCAGTAGTAGCTGGGGTTATCTTCTTGTTATAACTGGGTTAGCTATATTAACAGTAGTAAGTGGGGGTATCTTCTTACTAGTTTGGGCTGTGTTCTTGTTGGAAGTGGGTTAGATATATTAACAGCAGTAGCTGCAGTTATCTTCTTGTTGTGAGTGGGTTAGCTATAATAACAGTTGTAGCTGGGGTTACTTTCTGGTTGTACGTGGGTTAGCTTTGTTAACAGTAGTAGCTGGGGTTATCTTCTCGTTGTAAGTGGGTTAGCTATATTAACAGTAGTCGCTGTGGTTACCTTCTGGTTGTAAGTGGGTTAGCTGTATTAGCAGTAGTAGCTGGGGATATCTTCTTGTTTGAGTGGGTTAGCTATATTTCCAGTAGTAGCTGGGGTTATTCTTGTTGTAAGCGAGTTAGTTATATTAATAGTAGTAGCTGGAATTATCTTCTTGTTGTAAGTGGGTCAGTTATATTAATAGTACTAGCTGAGGATATCTTTTTTTGTAAGTGGGTAAGTTATATTTCCAGTAGTAGCTGGGGTTATTCTTGTTGTAAGAGAGTTAGTTATATTAATAGTACTAGCTGGAATTATCTTCTTGTTGTAAGGGGGTCAGTTATATTAATAGTACTAGCTGAGGATATCTTTTTTTGTAAGTGGGTAAGTTATATTACCAGTAGTAGCTGGGGTTATCTTCTTGTTGTCAGTTAGTTAGTTATATTAATAGTAGTAGCTGGGGTTATTTTCTTGTTATAAGTGGGTTAGTTATATTAATAGTAGTAGCTGGGGTTATCTTTTTTGTAAGTGGGTAGGCTATATTAACAGTAGTAGCTGGAGTTATCTCCTTATTGTATGTGGGTTAGCAGTATTAGCAGTAGTAGCTGGGGTTATTTTCTTTTTGTAAGTTGGTTAGTTATATTAATAGAAGTAGCTCGGGGTATCTTATTGTTGTAAGTGGGTTAGTTATATTAATAGTAGTAGCTGAGGTTATCTTGTTGTAAGTGGGTTAATTATATTAACAGGTGTAGCTGGGATTATCTTGTTGTAAGTGGGTTTAACTATATTAATAGTAACTGGGGTTATGTTGTTGTAAGTGGGATAACTATATTAATAGTAGTAGCTGGGGTTATCTTTTCATTGTAAGTGGGTTAAGTATATTAACAGTACTAGCTGGGTTTATCTTCTTCTTGTAAGTTGGTTAGTTATATTAATGGCAATAGCTGGGGTTATCTTCTTGTTGTAAATGGGTTAGTTATATTAATAGTCATAGCTGGGGTTATCTATTATTGTAAGTGGGTTAGTTATATTGATAGTTGTAGCTGGGGGTTATCTTCTTGTAAGTGGATTTGTTATATTAATAGTAGTAATTGGAGTTATATTCTTGTTGTAAGTGGGTTAGGTATATTAACAGTAGTAGCTAGGGTTATCTTGTTGTAAGTGGGTTAACTATTCTAATAGTAGTAGCTGGGATTAGTTTTTAAGTGGGCTAACTATATTAATAGTAGTAACTGGGGTTATCTTCTCATTGTAAGTGGGCCAGCTATCTTGTTGGTCCTAAACAACATGTAAATCATCTTTGCAGAGTTTATGGACATGTTTTTTCAAAGTCATTCAGTCAGTAGTGTAGAGAGTTATAGTAATTTTATGGCAGTTGCTCTATATTCGTAACGGAAGGGAAATAATGGAGAAATAGAATGTCTTCAACCTAAAGTGTATTGGCCTGACCTCAAAATAGAAATCTGGGGAATTTCAGCAGAGAATATTTTGACATCCAAAAATTTGGTTCCTGTTTGAATTTCAAATGTTTTATTTGCCAGATAATTCTGAAACCAGTTTAGAATGCTAGCACAAAAAGATATATTGAACCAGATGTTTGAATGTGCTAGCTCATGGTGATCACACACAAATGGTCTCTTGATTTCTACAAAAAAACCCCCCACAAATATTTCAGAATATTCCATCAATGTAGATATATCAAAAAGAATTATCGTACTGGCTGCCACGGACTAATCAGAGCCAAAAGTGTTAATAAAACAAAACCAGTTTATTAAACAAAAAACAAAAATAAACCAAGAATTAAGCATTTTCATCCTACCAAACCTAGGACTTCATCAGATTTTGCATAATTTGATTAGAGACTCATTTATATAATTAAAAAGGCCATCCCTTTATTACAGCCATTCACAAAAGTTTTAGTGCATTGTTTTTTTTAATTTTTGTTTTTTGTTTAATAAACTGGTTTTGTTTTATTAATACTTTTGGCTCTGATTAGTCCATGACAGCCGGTAAGATAATTCATTTTGATTTGTAGTTATTTTTATATC
The DNA here is from genome assembly GCF_019279795.1 of Protopterus annectens. Lineage (NCBI taxonomy): Eukaryota > Metazoa > Chordata > Ceratodontiformes > Protopteridae > Protopterus > Protopterus annectens. The sequence goes on from NC_056739.1 coordinate 1,162,414,512, forward strand.
GTAACCACCTTGTGTTTTGTTATCAACTTATATATAGTCAACCACTGTGTAGATTTCACATTTATTTCACATTTTTCTGGTAAACTCTGGTAAATGATGGTAGTGGTGGGAGAAGTGGTACTGAACATGCCTGCAATTAATATGCAGTAAAGCACTGTAGGTGAGAAAGGTAAAAGTCTAAGGGCTCTGAAAGCATTACATATATCCAGCAGTCGTTATGGAGATTATATTTGGCTTGAAAACGAAAGTGTTTATCATCCTCCTGCTCAGTAGAGTTAGAGGAAAGAGGATTTGCTGAAGCTCTTAAAGTTGAAACATGTTATGGTGTGATTTGAGTATTTGAGTTGTTAAGACATTAAGAATGATGGGTAAGTTACAAGTAGGATTTAATTTATATTTTAGCAAAACATTCAGAAGGTATACAGGAGATTAATGATTTAATATTTTCAATAAGGAGGGCTGACATCTTTATTAATACAAGTTGCTTATACTGCAGTTTCTTTGTCTTAATTGCATGTTCTTGAGGAGATTGTGTAAAGGAATTTGGGGTGAGTGAAGTTGCATAATAGGTATTGTTTTGAGAAAGCAGGTTATCCTCAACTAATGTATGGCTTTGAAGTGAAATTATAGAATATGTTTGTTTAATATTTGTTTTTAATTTATTATTTGTAACCTCAACTATGCATTTATGTATTTTTAAAGGCTAATGTTTTGCTATGGTGTATTAATTTTAGTCAGTATCACTCCACTGTGTAGGTGCTGCCCTAAAGATTATGAGCAGAGTTTGCTATTTTTTTAATTTGCATATGTTTTGGCACCACACTACCTATCAGCCATCAGCTTCCCATGACGGATTACCCATTTAGTCCTCATTAGATGAAAGGTGCACCCAGCCCATTTTTCCTTAAGAGGTGAAATCAGATCAAAGACCCATTATCTTGCCAACTAATAGGGAGTTTTGTAATGTTGTCTAATCCTTCCCCTGGTGGTGATGCAAGCTCTGCAAACCTAAGAAGGGACTGCCTATGCCCCTAATATGGAGGCATGTCAGCTGCTCTGATATTCCTGTGCTAGAATTCGATCACTGGTTTAGGTAGACTCACTCATGTTCCTCCCCCTGGGGCCTGTTTGCTTGGGAGCAGCCTATACCAGTCTCCTGTAGGGTCAGATCAATCCAAGGGGAAGAGACATCATGACCCTCCCCCCTTCCACTCTCTCCCCCATCTCTCCCTGGCTCTTCCAGTTTTCTGAGCTGCTAGTTGGTCTCAAGTAATCTGGGTCACAGTCTTGGCTTTATCCTTTTGAGCTACATAGCTATAGCCACAGTTTTGCTATTTTGATTGTTTTTTTTTTAGATTTGTGAATAAATAGTTTCCAGGTCTAACTACAATTAATTACTGATTTTTTTAAAGAAAATGTTATGTAATCAACTTAGGTGAATTAGTTTTGGCTAGTAATATTTCCATCATGTAGATGAGAGTAATATTATGCTAGGACTGGCTTGTTTCAATATAAGGAGTGGCTAGTTAACTATATTAGTTGTTACTGGAGGGGTGGTTGGAGATGCTGTTCGGGGAGAGCAAACTGGGCCCACATCATCTGCAATCTGAGCATGAACTATCTATTAGCACATATGCAGATGTTGGTGGCTTGGTCTCCTATTACAGAATCTTCAGACTTTACAGTACCTAGGACAAACTACAAACAGTGATTCAAGCAAAGAATGACACCTCAAATAACTGTGCAATCAAACTTTAGGTACGTATTATTTGCTTATATTTGTACTAAAGGTCCAATAGCAGAACTTAAAAAAACACTGGGGGGATCTAATAAAACAATAGAGATCTACATGGCAATGTACTCTGCCTTTTCTTGATTTCTGGATGGGAAGACCTAAAATACAGTTTTCTAATCCAATCATCTTCCATGCAACTGAAGAGTTCAAAACAGCTAAAAATTCTAGAGAACTAAGCTATCTTGGTACGTTTTTCATCTGAAGATTATAGCAAGACCATCTTTAATACACCTATACCATAATTCACAAAACTGCCTGTGACACTGCCTGCCCAGCTAACTGGAATTTTGTAAATAATTCTATGTCATTTGTAAATATTGATATGATTTATACAGAACTGTATGTTATGTACTGAGCTTCAAGAATGTAACCACAGCATACCCTGCTGGAACATAGAAGATTAACTTACAAAACCTTCGAGAAAATAAGTTGAAATTAAGTATTTTACTATGTACTATAAAAGTTAGTTTCAATGCAGAAAGAAGACAGTATGTCTAGAACTACAAGTTTTTTCCATTGTCTTGGAGAGAAGTATTTGCTGTGTTTAAAATGTTAACATGTTTTATTGCTTTATGACTTCCTAGCAGCTGCACAACTAAGATATATGTATTTTTAACACAGAGATGTTAGTATCTGTTTAGCTTGGGAACTGAAGGCATGTGACAAAAACTGATGTCATCCAAGCTAACCCAGCAGTAATATGTGATATTGATTTAAGAACTCTCTCAGAGACTGTGCATTTTGTATTTTGTCTTCGACCTGGAAATATCCATCATCAGCACTTCTGCTTGCATGTTGTTTGTAAGACTTAGGGCATAGCATCTCTTAGATATAGATAGGAATTTAGTAAAGATTAGTTTAGACGGTTTCTGTATTTATTTGAGACTGTCCTGCAGTGTTTTAAAATATTTTCTGTGATTTTGAACTCTGTGGTTGCTGTGTTGTTTGAGTATCGTCTTGTTCTTTTATTATTTATTATTGAATATATTTAAACCTATCTTTGTGGCTGATATTTGTGAGAAATATTTAACCTATTAGAGTGCTTGCACATGTGTTTGATGACACTACGCAGGCCACTCCTAAAGAGCCTTGGAAGTCTTGGTCACATTTACCATTTGGATATTAGTAACATTACACAGTAGGAATGGACACCCTTTGTAAGAGCCTTATAGTAGCTGATAAAGAGCTGGTTGGTGGCAATAATAACTACCTTATTGTCTGGGCAGAAGGGGGCATAGCTAGCAAACCTGTGCCAGCCTTCCCCAGGAGTGTCTGTGTGTTTGTATATAAATCAAATCTGAAAGTGTGTGTGTGTCAGCTACTTGGGCAGGGACACAAAACACTGCTTGGACAGAGGGTGCTAGAGGTTTTGGCTTGACTACTCGACTGAGATCTTAACCTTATAGCTGTGCTAGTAGGGAGACTGTGATCTCTGTGTGCTCTTAAGGGAAATTGCACTTTACTGTGTGTGTACTTGTCATCCTCCCAATGTGCATGTCTCTCACTGGTGTTAGTAGTGAGGATTGAGGCTCCTTGATTACTGGGCCAGTGCAGGGGCATGACATATTAATTGTTTGGCACTGCTGGGATATCCACATCAAATATTAATTGGGTGATAGTGGTGAGATAGCCACATCACATATTAATTGGCTTGTAGTGTTGTGAATATTGAATTCCTGTAGCTTGTGTACAGTGGTTACAGAAGGTGTTTGTACTCAGAGTCAGCCATGTAATGAACATTCAACGTTCATATCACAATTGTTTTAAATTTTTTATTAGCTTAGTTAGTCAGGAAGAGCAGGCAAGCATGTCAGCAGAGGAGTATGGCAAGCTGACAATGAGCTAGGTGGCTGAGATGTGTCAGGCTAAAGGACTGGCTCACGCCATCCTGACTAAAATAGACATGATTGCAGCTTTAGTCACAGCTGCATCACAGAATAGCAACCAGGAGGACAATCAGCCTGGCCTTGTGAATGTACAACTCACAGAAAATGAACAGTTCAACCTTTCCACAGAGGAGTTAAAAACATCCAGCTGGAGTTAAAGAGACTTGAGATAGAGGCCAAGCATTTGGAAATAGAAACAGCAGAGAGACTGAGACATCTAGAGAGTGAGGAAAATGAGAAACTGCAATGTCTGAAGGCTGAGGAAAATGAGAAACTACGATGCCTGGAAGCTGAGGAGAAGGAGAGGTAGAGGCAACATGAAAAGGAGATGCTGATTCTTTTCCAGAGTCATGCAGGTAATGGGGAAGGGAGTAACCGAACCCCAGAAGCAACAAAGGTCAGTACATTTCTTCCAAAATTTACAGAGGGGGATACTTTTGATCATTTCATTCATATGTTTGAAAGGGTATGTAAACAGTATAATGTAGACCAAGGGCTCTGGGTATGGTTTCTGACCCCCTTACTCCATGGTAAAGCTGTAACTGTAATTTCTAAACTGTCTGATACTGATTTTTTAAAATTATAATGTTGTAAAGAACTGTCTTTTAGAATGTTTTAAGTTAACACCTGAAGCTTATAGGAAAAAGTTTTGTGAGCATAGATGCAAGGCAGATGAAAGTGTGTGTGTGTGTATGTGAATATGTTGCTGAACTAAGCACTTATTTTCATAGGTGGGTGAGTGAATGTCAGGTCACCATTTTTGAAGGGCTGGCAGACCTTTTGGTGAGGAAACAAGCTCTTAGCACTTTGCCTGAGGACATGAGACTCTGGTTAGGTGATAGACAATGCACTACTGCAGTTGAGTTGAGGAAGAAGGGAAACCTATGCCTAGCAAGCAGGACATCACTGCAAAGGAAAGGGACACAGTGCTGCTCATGGGTCTAAGGAACCCCTTGGTGGGCAGCCTAGACTGCCCCAACAGAATCCGCCAGTAGCAGGAGAAGCCACTAGTCCAGGTACACATCCAGGACCATGGGTTAAATGTTTTAAATGCTACCAGTGGGGTCATTTAGCATACAGATGTCCACAGAGGCAATTAGGGGAACAAAAGGTGGGAGAGCCAGTAAGTGGGAATGACAAAATGCCAACAGTAGGTTGTCTCGAGACAACAAGGGTACCAAACTACCACAAGAGGTTATATCATATCTTAGTGAATGGGAAAGAGGCCATGGCTAAGAGAGACACAGCCTCTGACCTAACCATTGTGAAACCTGCAATGGTTACAGAGGAGCACTACTTGCTTGGGCTGTCTACTCCAGTCAGAGCATTAGGAAGGACCCATTCCAAATACCTTTGGCTAGGGTTCACCTTGACTGGGAGGGTGGAAAAGGAAGCCGGCAAGTAGGCGTGTTTGAGGATATCCCTGCAGATGTCCTGATAGGGAATGATTTTGATAATGCAGTACTGAGTGTGCATGCAGTTACACGCAGTCAGTCTTGGAGACAAGCATGGGGGTCTGGTAGCCTGGGGGAGACCCAGACAGACTGCTCACTTGCAGCCAGGACTGGTGAGGTGTTTACTTCAGGGAGGGAGCTACCCTGTAGCAATGAGACTGAGGGTGAACCACAGCTGCTTGTAGGTACTGATGTTCCCTTGTACAGAGTGAATGCAAAGGCAGAGCTGAGTAGTAGTATCCAGGCTGACAGTGAGGCACCGCTGTCAGAGGATACCAGACGTCCTGTGGAAGGGGAGCTGCTGGGAAGGGTTACAAACAGAGAGTTGAGACAGGCTCAACTCTCAGACCCTACATTACAAGGCCTGAGGAAGGTAGCTAGTGAGGTACCTGATTCGCAAGGGAAGGGGGAATCTGTATACTGAGATAAAGGGTTACTGTATAGAGAGTGGATCCCTGAGAGAGGGGCTAGAGGGTGACAGAATACAGCAGTTGATAGTGCCCAGAGCCTACCATCTGGCACTTCTAGCCATAGCCCATGATATTCCGAGTCTATGTTAAATCATCGAATGCTTAAAAATGAGAATGGTGATTTATCGAACCCATGTAAGTGAAAGCTTACAATCTTGAATGCTTAGAACAGTGATTTTTTTCCCTAAGGGAAAAAAATTGCTTTTCCACACATAAAAAAAAAAATAATAAAACATTATATAAAGGGGGTGCTGTGCCCCCATACCCTCCATACTTAAATATACCAACTCCTGTATCATCAGCAATGTTGTGGACTTCAAATACTATTTTTTAAACAGTCCTGTACCTGTTGTTCATCTTCTTCATTCTGCATAAATGCTTTATAAAACTATTAAATGCAAGAATGTTAGTTTATTATCACTGAAGACATCAAAAAGCAATAGAAAGTCTTGAAGTAAATCTTGTTTACTTCAGATTAATATTTTCTATTTATTATATTTAGGTACCAACTTCTGCTTATAGTAAGAGACACACATTTGGTTGCATTTCTTTTATATATTTCTACACATCTAATGTCTCATAATTAATGTGCACCTGCTGTCGCTGTCTGTTTTGTATCAGTCACTACAGTTATTTTCATGATTGTATGAAAATAAATAGCCTGACATTTTTATTGTAGTGTATGGAGCATGGTGATTATACTCCTACACCCAGAAATAGAGAAATCATTAAAGCACTTCTACAGAAGCGAGACCTGATCTTAACAAATGTTAAGCACCTCCTGTTAAATTAAGACTGGGTGTCATGCTAGGCAGTTAAATCTGCCAACACTGTCCAGCAAATGACTGACAGAATAAAAAACAAATTTGCTTCTGCCTGCTGTTTGTGCTGGTAATGTAGCCCTAACTGTGTGTAATATAAGAGAGTGTGTTCCTGTCATTCTGACAGTGCTCACTAAGTGCTTTATGGCTTTGAAAACTGGCAAAACACTTAGAACTGCTTTTTTCTGTAAATAGTATTACATGGAAGATTTAAAACTCCATGCACTACAAAGAATTATGGTCGGTTCACAAATTGTAACCCTTTGTTGTGTGCTATTGACAGTGACGCCAAGATTTAATATTTGCAGATTTTGATTTGGAATTTTAATGGTGACCTTTTAATAGTGGGTGCTGCTAATACGCTTTTCTCTGCACTATGAGGAAATTTGTAAAATATCACTTTACAGCTGGAAAGCTGCTTACTAGATGTGATAGAACACACACATATGCCCTACATGCAAAATTTCCTTTACCCTGAGTGTATTTACATTCCTAGTGGATGATCAGCATAGTTTCAAATATTAAAAAACATGATTTAGCAGCTTCCCCCATTCTGTGCTATTACTATCTTAGTCCACTTTCTCAATATGTTTTCCATGCTGGGGCTGAATAAAATCCCATGATATTTTCTTTAGGAGTTTGTATACATAGCTATTAGATGACAACATCCAGCACATCTGAAATTATTTTGCTAAGGAAAACAGACACAACAAGTTACCTGAATCTCTTTTTTTTTATTTCACACCCACTGGGGCTACAAAGTTCAAAATCAAAATTTACAACACTGACTCTGTGCTGTCATAAAAAGTTACATTTATTCCCTTTCCTTACAGCCTTAAACCTGTTAAACCTTTTATAGTCTGAAGGTGAATAAATATAGAAACTTTCTCTGAGCAACCAAAATGGGGATTCTGCACTAACTTGCCCTTCTCTTATAGTTGCTTAAAGGTTTCTGAGAAGGAGTAACAAATTATCCCTGAAGCACAGTTGCAAAGTTGACAATCACTGAGACAGCCACATTTGGTAATGTGGGTTATTACTTTGTTTGATATTTCCCTTAAATAAACATCCAAGATGCCTTGAGCTAGCTCTTCTATTTGTTTAAGGAACTCACTCTGGTACTGTACTATTCTAGTAATTTATATATCTAATCCATAATGTGGTAGATATTAATATATCTGATCCCTAATGTGGTAGACATTAATATATCTGATCCCTAATGTGGTAGACATGAATGTATCTGATCCCTAATGTGGTAGACATTAATGTATCTGATCACTGATGTGGTACACGTTAATATATCTGATCACTAATGTGGTAGACATTAATGTATCTGATTCCTAATGTGGTAGACATTAATATAGCTGATCCCTAATGTGGTAGACATGAATGTATCTGATCCCTAATGTGGTAGACATTAATGTATCTGATCACTAATGTGGTGCACGTTAATATATCTGATCACTAATGTGGTATACATTAATGTATCTGATCCCTAATGTGGTAGACATTAATATATCTAATCACTAAATGTGGTAGACATTAATGTATCTGATCCCTAATGTGGTAGACATTAATATATCTGATCCGTAATGTGGTAGACATTAATATATCTGATCCCTAATGTGGTAAACATTAATGTATCTGATCATTAATGTATCTGATCCCTAATGTGGCAGACATGAATGTATCTGATCCCTAATCTGGTAGACATTAATGTATCTGATCACTAATGTACACAATAATATATCTGATCCCTAATGTGGTAGACATTAATGTATATTATCCCTAATGTGGTAGACATTAATATATCTGATCACTAATGTGGTACATGTTAATATATCTGATCACTAATGTGGTAGACATTAATGTATCTGATACCTAATGTGGTAGACATTAATATATCTAATCACTAAATGTGGTAGACATTAATGTATCTGATCCCTAATGTGGTAGACATTAATATATCTGATCCGTAATGTGGTAGACATTAATATATCTGATCCCTAATGTGGTAGACATTAATGTATCTGATCATTAATGTATCTGATCCCTAATGTGGCAGACATGAATGTATCTGATCCCTAATGTGGTAGACATTAATGTATCTGATCACTAATGTACACATTAATATATCTGATCCCTAATGTGGTAGACATTAATATATCTGATCCCTAATGTGGTAGACATTAATGTATCTGATCATTAATGTATCTGATCCCTAATGTGGCAGACATGAATGTATCTGATCACTAATATGGTAGACATTAATGTATTTGATCACAAATGTGGTAGACATTAATGTATCTGATCCCTAATGTGGTAGACATTAATATATCTGATCCCTAATGTGGTAGACATTAATGTATCTGATCACTAATGTGGTAGACATTAATGTATCTGATCACTAATGTGGTAGACATTAATATATCTGATCCCTACTGTGGTAGACATTAATGTAGCTGATCACTAATGTGGTAGACATTAATGTATCTGATCACTAATGTGGTAGATATTAATATCTTTGATCACTAATGTGGTAGACATTAATGTATCTGATCCCAAATGTGGTAGACATTAATGTATCTGATCACAGATGTGGTAGACATTAATGCTTCTGATCCCTAATGTAGTAGACATTAATGTATCTAATCACTAATGTGGTAGACATTAATGTATCTGATCCCTAATGTGGTAGACATGAATATCTTTGATTACTAACGTGGTAGACATTAATGTATCTGATCACTAATGTAGTAGACATTAATATACCTGATCCCTAATGTGGTAGACATTAAGGTAGCTGATCACTAATGTGGTAGACATTAATGTATCTGATTCCTAATATGGTAGACATTAATATCTTTGATTATTAATGTGGTAGACATTAATGTATCTGATCCCTAATGTGGTATACATTAATGTATCTGATCACTAATGTAGTAGACATTAATATATCTGATCTTTAATGTGGTAGACATTAATGTATCTGATCACTAATGTGTTAGACATTAATGTATCTGATCCCTAATGTGGTAGACATTAATATCTTTGATCACTAATGTAGCAGACATTAATGTATCTGATCCCTAATGTGGTAGACAGTAATGTATCTGATCCCTAATATGGTAGACATATGCAACTTTTCACAAAAATCTATTAGTACTTCTTTATTATTTAGCAACGATTTAAGAGCTGTATTTTTAGACCACTCCCCATTGTTGGACATGCTCCTGCACTACGTACAATGATTAGGTTTCCCAGGAACAGATGGCTTTGAATTTTGATTGCATACATCAAGGAATGATGGGATTAAAGGAATGGTGGTAATTGGGAAAATCCTAGAATCAGGCACCCTGTTTTGTGAGGGAATGAATCCTAGAATCAGCAGCTGCAGATGGAATAGTGTCTCCTGGAATTACAGACCTCAGTCTCTTGGTCACTGACATCTGCCCCTTTATGGTGGCTGATGAGTATTCAATTAACTTTCTTGCTTTTCTTTAAATAAACATCTCCCCATTTCCATTTTACTTTTAACAAGTGCTTAATTTTTTATCTTCCATTTTAGAAGTAAATATCACTAACGTCTATGCTCTAAAAAGTCTTGCACATTTCTAGCCTTGTTTACTTAGGCCTTCTTATTAAATCAACCCAGTGTTTAAATTCTAAATATCTTTATTCTCCCATAAACAGAAGACATTGCACATGATAATCCTGAGGAGGAAACTAATGCTTACAATATGTTGGGCTAAGACTGAAATTTGTCATTACTGATCTGTGCTCTGACCTGGTTAACAAATTTAAATAAAAAAATAAATCACTTACTGATTATTCACTCATGAGCTGTCTTTAGGTAGAACATATGACAATTCTAAAAGAGTAAAACAGAAAATAATTAAAGTTTCTGCTTGGTGTCCAAAGATTAAGACTTAGGAAACATCCAATGAACCCAAAAAGCAAAGGTGGTTGACTACTTAAAACAGGCAAAAAAAAAAAAAAAAAAAAAAAAAAAAAAGAAAGAAAGGAAAAAAACATTGTAAATTTCACTTTTAACCATGTTTTCCTCTAATGGCTGTGCATTGATGATCCAGCTGCCTTCCCTACAGGTAGTTAACAGTTAAAAAAAGATAAAACTTAAATCAACCTCATTTTTCCTTTCACATCCAGCTCATGCAATTTAACTATCTGCTTGTTTTCCTGATGCATTTCATAACTTTGCAATTAATCATACTTGAGTGTTATTCCCTCTCTACCAAACCAGTATAATAACTATTTACTTTATACTTCTGCTGTATTTTCTGTATTACTTTTGTATATCATTGTTGTTGTATCACAGTGGCCCACACCTTTCAACTTATTTGTTCAATAATTCTGGATAAAACCAACTGCCATATGGCACCAAAAATTAAAAACAGAGATAAATTTTAAATTATCACCCTAATTCAAATAAAAAGTTAATAGAACAAAGAGTTTGCATCAACATGCATGAAACTCTAATGTCTGGCATTATTGACTGATTGTAATCCTTCATGATTTACCAGAAATCAAACATTTTATGAGGCACAGGGCAAAAATGTGAAGCAAAATCAAGGACATTCTGTGAAATCAAGTGCAGGTGAGAAACATGCTGCCACCTGCATTATAACTGAGGCAAAAGCTTTGATCTAGCTCACTTACCTGCTTACCAAGTAAATAGGTGCATATAGTGAAGCTAATTATGTTACAGAAAAGTAAAACAAACATATTTAGCACATCTGACTGAGTCAGTTAACAATCAGTTCCAAAGACAAGTAGTTATTGAAAGTTGCTTGTATTAAAGGCTTGAAGAAATCAACAGCACATGTAAGATGTTTCACTGTTTGTGCAACCTGTATAGAGATTCAGCCCAAAGTTCTGTAAATGTAACATTATTCTGTGCAGAGGTATCAAACTCTCAATAATTGAGGACAAGCCTGCCCAAGCAACCACATCTTCACATCATTCCCTCACATTAACTCCTTGCATATCATCTGTACTCTCAGACACCACATACACCCCATAGCTGAACCAGACTTTACATAATACTGAATCATGTACACTCACGTACAGCCACTTATGCTGACCATTTACTGCCCAGGTAGTTTTTAGGAAAACTATAAGAGTTAGCTGGTACAGTTAAAATACTCAGCAGCTGGATTACTGCATGGTTGAATGTTAGGACAAAGAGAGTTCTGGACAGAGGGACAAGGCCTGGAAAACAAAAAGTGAGAAGTGGAGTATCACAGGGTTTGGTCCTTCATGTTGTACTCTTTCATGCATTCATTTCAGACATACTTAAGGAACTAAATAACCCAACCACAAAAAGGCGTACTAAATACAAACAGTAAAAAACAAAAAATGCCACTCCATGAATGTCACCAACTTTTAATAACCGACCAAGAACTTTTGTTCCTATAGATAGCTAAACTTCATCAGAGCCAATAAAATATAATTTCCTGTTGCTTAAATAACAAAACTGGTGCCAAAACACTGACAATTCTTAAAAGATATATTACATAAATTATATTAAATAAATAAAAAACCCTATGATCTATACATAATATAATGTGAATAACTTTAAGAATAAAGAAAATTTCATAAATGCATCCATATCACAATCATATATACATATCTTAATAAACTAATAAAATCCATCATCATAAAAGCTTTAATAGTCAAACAGTGTATCAAATATATTTATGTTTGTAAATATATATACATATAAATATAAGATTCATAATTAATCATAATGATTCAGTTTTTGCTTTTAAACTGCATCTGATAGAAACCAAATCATTAGTACCAGGTGCAACTGCAGCATTCAGTAGCAGCTCCCAGTGAAGCTCCCTCTGTTCCAATAACAGTCCCCAATCCTCACCTGTAATGGGGAGAAATATTTTTCCAAGACAGTAAAAAAACATTTTCTAAAATCATCACATTGAGTTGAATGTTTGTATAATGCACTGGAACTGTTCTTCTTCCAAACAGAATAAGTGTGTAGATATATTCTAGTTTTCAAAGGGCACTCTGTCTTCCCAACATAAAATGCAGGGCAAGAGGAACAAAAAGCAATATATACTACACCTACCCCTAAGGGAAATATATTTCAAATATCCAGGAAGAAAAATGTGTACCATTGAAAATATACCTAAACTATTTGCATGCTCCACAATTCTTCATGCCTAAATTCTTTGTAGAAGTCACACTTCTGGTGTGATTCTGGTCTAGAATAGTTTTCAAGTTCCTTCTTCTTCTTCTTCTTTTGGTTTTTCCCATTTAGGGGTCACCACAGTGGATCACCTGTCCGCTCATGATTGGCAGTGGAGGTTTCTGGTGTCGAGTTGCCAGCCCGGTGCCCAACCTTCCACAGAAGGTACACACATGCACGCACTCATGCCTATGGCCAATTTAGTGTCCAGTTCACCTACAGCATGTCTTTGGGATGTGGGAGGACTGGAACACCCGGTGGAAACCCACACGACCACAGGGAGGACATGCCGACTCTGCACAGAAGGCACTCCAACCAAGGATTGAACCAGAGAACCTCTAACTGTGAGGCAGCAACACTAACCACTGTACCACCATTGCCGCCCCAGAATAATTTTCAAGTTCCTGCTGTTCTTAAATACAAATGTCGGTATCAGAGCCAATTTGTGCAATAAATCAAATGCACCAAAAACTATGCCCCAATGACTACTAATCATCTTCTTCAATGGATATACATCTCTATTGTATTCTTATACCGATGCTTTAGACAGATTATTATTGAAAATAGACCTTTTAGGTATTTGACCGAAAACCTGATGTAGGAGTGGAACATATCTCAAGGTTCTGTGATTTGTTACCCAATAACTTAACTGGTGTTTTGGTGCCAGTTTTGTTATTGATGCAACAGGAAATTACATTTTATTGATTCTGATGAAGTTCTGCTATCTACAGGAATGAAAGCACTTAGTTGGTTATTAAAAGTTGGTGACATTTATGGAGTGGCATTTTTTTTTTGTTTTTACTATTTTAGTTGATTTTTTAGATATACATAAGGGAAAAAAGAGAACTGGACTGGCCTTTGTGCTGAGACGCAAAGGTACAGCAGTGGATACCAGGAAAAACAGCATAAGCCAGGATTTGTAAAGGCTGATCAATTCATCTGAAAGGTGACAGCTGATATTCAGTATAGACTAATGGAGAGTACTATTGACATATCAGGTAGTGAAGTTGAACTGATGGCAAGACAGCTGCAGGAGGGTATTGCTTCTAGATTATAGGTGGACTGGACCACTGAGAGTGGAATGGAGTTGAGTGGGAAGCAGCAGCACCCAACAGAGTGCTGGGATGCATTCCTTGGAGAATAGACTTTAGAAGCCAAGATGTAATCCCATTCTACTGGACCTCGGGCATGCCACACCTTTAGTACAGTGTTAATACTGTGTGCAACTCTGGAGGTCATAAAAGGAGAGGGCCATCAACTTACCTGAAAAAGACCAAATGAAATCCAACAAAAAAGAGGGTAACACCATTTTAGATTAGTTCTGCATAATAACAAACTGTTGTGGGTCTAGTTGTATGAGATTTTTAATAGGGTATAGTTACTGTTAATATTACTCTTTAAGAGGTCAGGTATGATGTATTCCTTGCCCTTGCAAATTATGCTAGTTAGGCTGATGGGTATGACCAGATGAGGAGGAAAGGGTATGACCAGAAGCTAGAAGAACTAGAGTTCTTCTTACAAGAAATCATGAAATATGGGGCTGATAAGATGTGGTACATGATCATGTCAGACAGATGATATTGATGTTATTCACAAAAGGAAAGACAGAGGATGGAGGAGGGTCTTGGGCACCAGGTTGCAGGGATCAGCTGCTTGCTGAATCTGGAAAACTACCACTTCATGTAAAGGGTTGAAGAACCCATGGAATGAGCTACTATAATAGGTAGTGAAGAATGAATCCATGGAGATATTGGAGAATGGATAAGTGAGAAGATGTGGATAGAGTGGATTGAATGCTAAATACATGTAAAGGGCAGACTATATAGGCCTATTGTCTCATTCTGTCAAGCAAATGTAATGTAACTAGCACAATAGTTCCATTTTCTTGTGACTGCTCTTGTTTTGATTGATCAGTGAATATTATCTTAGTTAACTGTATTAGTCAAACTGAAATCCAAGTTGGTTCAGAATAAAGAATGATACTGTTGGGGTTGATCTTGTTTAACATACTTCTTCATTTTTAATTTCATCAGCTACATATTCTACATTATAACTCTGACAAATATGTTGACTCACAGACGGCAACTGCTAAAGAAGATGGTCTGGCTGTGCTTGGAATTCTGTTAGAGGTAAGGTAACTTGATGAGTATATGCTAACAATTCAAAATAAATAAATAAATAAATAAATAAATAAATAAACAAACAAATAAATACATAAATAAATGTTTTCCACATACCACAAACGTGTGTTTAAAAACGGAATATTATTTTCCATTACATTTTATTTATTTATTTTATTTTATTTTACATTTGTTGACCGGGCTAGTCTAACTGGATATATGTCTATTTTCAGTAGAGGCCCGGGAAGAAAAGCTCCAAGACAGATAAAAACAGACAAGATTTTTTTTTGTTACAACACTAGACATAGATGCTATTTCTACACATTACATAGAGCTATTTACAAAACGTTAGAGCAAGATATTTACTTGTACTAGTAACTAAAATGTATCCCATTTCTGGTTAAATGTTTTCATATTGCAGTACAGGACCTAAGTTTAGTGGAGAGAGTAGAGTTAGTAAAGATATTAGTAGCAGTAATGATAGTGACTGAACATTGTACAGTGTTTCAGATCAAACGATTACAGTTAAGAGTAATGACCCCATGACCTTGAGGATGGCAACATATTCTTGACTTACCTTAACAGTCATGGCCCATTCATTCCTCTGAGGACAAAGGGAGATGGTGATAAAAGCAGGGTATCCTAGCCATCGTTTGATAGACAGTGACAAGTTTACATACTCCTAACCCATTCCCATGGTAGCTGATGGATATATTGTCAAAGAGGAGGCTGCATTACTTGACTCTGCAAGATGTTTTTAATTCTGTAATTTTAGGGCTGGGATTCATAAAGGGCCCTGTGCCATAGTTATGGAGCAAGATCTTCAATGCCAGCTTCCTTGCAGAAGGTATGCTTAGAAGGTTTTAATGGGAGACATGTAGGCTCCAGCTAGCTGCCACATTTCAGTATGTGTTCAGAATGGCAGAATGTATGCCCATTGCAATCCTGCTGATCAATACTCTGATTATTATGTGCACCAGTAGTGCTGGGACAGCATGTTGTACATAAGCTAATGTGACTCACTTTCTGTGTTAGGATTAGGGTAGTCTGAAATGGTCACTGACATGTATTTGGTGTAGGAGAACTGATGCATACCTGCAGGTGAGGACTCAGGCTTATCTCTGACAGCCATTGGAGTGTGGCAGCTATGCTGTCTGATAATCATCAGGGCATTCAGGAATGGAACCTGAAGCTAACAGGATGGATGGCTTGTGAGGGATATTCAGACTGATTCCAAGATGTGTGTGTGTGAAGGTAGAGTGCCATTCAGCAACCTCCAGTACAGATCCAGTGGTGTGGGGTGGGTGAGTTCATTAGCAGGCTCGGTACTTGCAAGGAAAGGACACTAGTCACTGATGTCACAGGTGAAGCTGAAGCACTAGCATAATGGGTGAGGCTGAAGCAAAATGGTGTAATCACTGTGGTGACAGACAGGTATAGTTATTGCTGAAAGAAGGTAAGAGGTGCAACATGACAGGTTAAGCAGACTGGCAGGATACTCCATTCACTGGTAGGCTGCATGGGAGAACTGAAGAGTATCTGCTGGGTGCTAGACCGGGGATAGTGCAGTGACCACAGCTAGGTTGTATGGAGTGGTGCGCACAGAAGTTGCTGTAGGGAAAGGGAGGCTGTTGATAGGCAGCACTTACTACTCGTGGTAGTCTTAAGATGCAGCACAAATGTTAGCAAATGTTAGGCTTATACAGATCTTGACAGAAGGTCTGTGCACAAATGTTTAGGTTCACTTTTCTAGGTCTTGTAACGATACGATATATATTGTAAAATGAGATGTGATAACATTTAGATTTAAAAATGGCATACCTATTATGGCTTATGTTTTTTTTTTTTTTCAGTTAAGCCTGTACTTCCTGGGGCTGGGGAAACTACATCTCAGGAGGAGTGGGCAGAGTTACAATCTGAAAGCTGGAGTGCAATTGTAAAAATCCTGATTACACCCCTACACATCTGTGTTGTATGGGGGTTTGTGCTAGATCTAAGGGGTTCATGAACCCACATCCACTGTAATGCCAATGGCCAATGAATCATCTGCTGTTTAAATGATTTAAATAAAAATGAAATGGATGCATAAAGTACTGTAACACTCAATGTTCAGACTAGTTCATAGTTACTCCAATGTCAGCTTGTTGACTCCTTTTCCAAGGCTATATTTTGCAACGAACAAGATGACTGATACAGATGGAATTCAGTGAACTGCAGTTAAATGAAAGGGAGTGTCTCTGAATGCTGGATTAGATAAAACAGAATATTATGAAGTATACATTTCTTTGAAGCAGAATTAACTGCATGAAAGTGGAACACTGAAAAACAGAGCTCACTCGTTGTCCAAACAGTAGTAATGCATTGGTGCTCTTTAGGCAGGGCACTAGTGAAAAGTGTAAGGGCTACATACACAGTCATCATTGCTATTGTGGCATTGCAAGGGTCTGCATTCTTGAACATCTGATGGCTATAGAGTTGACAATGTAAGATCAGAGGATCGTCCTCTATGTCACAACATGTACTTTTTTGAAATAATTTTGTGCAAAGGGATGTGCTAACATTTAGATTTAAAAAGCCCTGCCATATTTACCATACTTATATTTTCTTATGTTATAGAACTTGTTTCCTGTTTTTTCCCCCTGGAATGCCAGGCTGGCTTCATTTTTAAGCCTGTTATTACAAGAGTTTTTCCCCTTAGTATTGTCACAGAAAATGCATGCTGTCCAGAAATATGTATTAATTGGCATGGCGGTTGTGGGCTGCACTTTGGGAAAGACCTACATTCTATAAGTAGACATACAATAACAAAAATCCTGGCTGTGCCCCTAGAAGTTGATTATGGTAATAGATTGTGTAACAGTAAATTCAACCCATTGTCATAGTTTTGTGCTCTTTCTGTCTCTCTCTCCCTCCCTCAGATGCTCTTTGTATAGTTTTTGCTACTCTGCTATTGTTGATCATCAAACTATTTGCCATACTGATTATTACCCACTCAGTGTGAGGTGACCCACATTACAGCAGTCTTCATATGAATTTTAGTTTAGTCCTACTGTTTGAATATTTGATGGATTTGTTTTTGTATGTTGTGTTCTTGCTATATTATGTTTAGTTAATTTGGATCTCAAGCAATTATGAGTTTATGTAATGTTTTCCATGAACTGTTTGAATTAATTGTGCATCTGCTAATTTTTCTAACTTTCAGTCAAGTGGTTACTCAAGGCAGAAAAAGTTATATGCCTAAAGTGAAGCCAGGATGGTTGCTTTTTGAAATGTACTGCTTCCCAGTTAGAAAAAATTCTGACCATGCACTCAAACAGATTGAATGCTGTTGAAGCAGATGCAGCAATAATTGTAGCACAAATAATAATAAAAGTGTAAAGGGTGCTAATTTTGAATGTCAACAGACAGGAAATTACTGCTGTGGAAAATGGTGTTTTTTTGTCTGGGGGTGGTAAATAGCATGTTAGCAGGCAACTGCAGTAGTATAAAATTGGATGTGTAACTAGGTTAGTGAGTGTTTTGTGAGTAATAACACACACACACACACACACACACACACACACATGTGCGCTCATACATATACCCCCACATGCATGGACACACATGCACGTAAACACACACACACACACACACACACACACACACACAAACGTGTGCTAATACACACACCCCACATGCATGGACACACACATGAACATAAGCACTCACACACACACACACACACACACACACACACACACACACACACACACACACACACACACACACACACACACACACACACACATACATATTCTGGTGACATATAAGAACCAATTTAGCCTGTAGTCTTCTCACTAACTCATAATGTAATAATACAGTACACCTGTTCCAAATCGTCTTCTCCCTTTCCTTATGAGCCACAGTTCCTTATATTTACACATTCTTACTATGCCTGCATCCTGAGATCTTAACTGCAGTGCCTGCTTCTTCTGTAAAGTCATTGCAAATATCCACCAACGTATTTTTGCTAGAAAAAAATAGTACTTCCCTGGTGATATTCACCTTTCATTTCACCACAGTTCTTCCTAGCTCTATTTATTTCAACTGATAAAATCTCTATCTGTATTTTATTAATGTGGTATAAAAAGTTATGGAACAGGGTGAACGCCCAGTCCAAACAGCAAATAAAGCAATAAAAATGTAACAGAGGATAAGGGCGAAACACAGCTCTAAAAATAATAAAATAAAATGTCACTGATATATCTCATCAACCTCCAATCGACACAGCTTCTCCAAGAAAATATGCATCCAAGATAAAAAATCGGTTTTCTTTATTGTAGACAGGTACCAGAGTTAGCGCTTTCACCTTGCGGTTTCATCAGACTCACTACAAAGTACAAACCAATGAGTCTTTAAATACTTATAAGGGCGGGAAAAGAACACTCAATTAAGGTTCTTAACAACAAATTCAGTACTTAGCAACCAACTCATCCAATAAGTTCATCTATAAATCAATATATATACATCATTAAAAGGCATCATTAATAAAACATATTAAAATCTATTAACTTATTTGAACTTTCTGACTATCAATTTATAATAAAAAAAGCATATCAATCTAATACTTTATTTAACTTTAAGTCTTCTCATCCTTAAAAAAGGTTTTAAAGAAACCTTAGCATTAAGCCCAGGGGCCAAATCTGACCTCAGCTTTAAAATCCAGGCATTTTCCCTACTCTCAGTAATAGCCCAAATGTCCCCACCTCTGTTAGTAACATTAATCTTCTCTATAATCCTGAAACTAAATGTATGGGTACAATCTGTGTCCATAACATGTTTGGCTAATGCATTAGTACCATTTTTAATCCTAATATTGTACAAATGCTCCCGTACACGGTCCCTCAAACATCTGTTCGTCTTACCGACATAAAATGATGAACAGACATGGCACATAGCCAGATAAACGAGGTCCCTGGACATACAATCGCCTCTAGCCTTAAAGGTGTAGGAAATGTGGGTTGTTGGATGTATAAAAACTGAATCCCCACAAATGAAGTCACAAAAATTACATTTGCCACACTTCATGGTTCCAAATGGAAGTGTGGTTCCAGGATTGTTGGTCATCCTGTCGCATAACAACCTCTTAATATTCCTTTTATTCTTATACCTAAATCGTGGGCTATCACCAACAATACCATGGATATGTGGATCCACCAACAATATATCCCAATGCTTCCTCACCACATCCTTAATGCTACCCACATCTTTAGTATAAAACAAAGAAAAGGCAGTGGAACCATGAGTATTGATGTTAGTGTGACCTCGTGTGTCCATCCCAAGGCTTGATTCAGAAAAATACGGGGCAGCTGCTTCAGATCTCAACTCAAATATATTCTCATGTCCTTTTATAATATCATCCATCTTATAACCCCGTAAGGCCAACCTCCTATCCAAATCTGATAAATCCTGGCGAAACCCTTGCTCAGTGGGGTTATACCTAGAAGTCCTCATACTCTGTCCCCTGACAATATTGTGAAAAATATAACCAGGATGCATACTATGTCTATGTAGAATAGAATTTTTATGACATGGCTTTCTATAGACCCCAGTATTAATAATGCCATTAGAAAGGCGCTCAACAAATATGTCCAAGAAAGGAAGCTTGTGGTATGAAAACTCATAACTAAATCTAAGATACTCAGTACAAACATTCAAATCAGTTATGTAGGATACTAGCTGTTCAACTGACCCCTTCCATAACAGGAAGAGGTCATCTACAAAACGCCTATAGAACGTAACATGAGCTGGGAAGCTAGGATGGGAAATCATATAATCAGCCTCCCATTCGGCCATGAACAGGTTGGCGTAGCTATTGGCACAAGAAGTGCCCATAGCTACGCCATCCAACTGTAAAAAGAACTCCTGTTCAAAGCCAAATACATTAGTATGTAAAACAATATCCAAAAAAGTCAATAAAACACTAATCCTGTCCACTATATCCTGAATGGTTACTAAGATGTCGCTTAATGTAGTTCAAACCTATTCGGTTGGGGATGACAGTGAACAGGGAATTCACATCCAAAGTAACAAACAAATAATCTTGATAATCAGATACATTCCTCAGATGTTCATAAAGATCAACTAAGAACTGCTTAGTATCTCTCAAAATGAACTGGTGAGCATCGACAACAGGTCTCAAAAACTTCTCTAAATATAGGGAGAAAGGCTCTGTCAACCACCCACCACCTGACACAATAGGTCGAAGTGGTGGGTTGACTAAGCTCTTATGAATCTTAGGAAGCCCCTTAACAACCGGGACTAGAGGATGGGGTACTTCCAAAAAAGAATACAGGGAATCATCTATAAGACCCCTATTCAACAAATCCTCCAAAACACCACAGATCTTCACACTATAATTAGCTAAGGAGTCATAAGAGACACGTTCATAAAACTTACAATCATCCAGCATTTTCCTAACAGCATCCAGATAGTCTCGTGTGTCCATCACCACAATTCCTCCTCCCTTATCCGCTGGCCTCAATGTAATAGAATAATCATTCATCAGTGTTCTAAGTGCTATTCTTTCATCATATGTTAAATTATCCTTCCTTCTCTGTCTCACATCATACATCCTATAAATATCTTCCTCAACCAATTTACTAAATGCTCCCAATAATGGGTGCATAGGGGGGATATAAACACTAGGTTTCTTAAAACTACTATGAACAAATCTATCATCACTGTTACTATTAAACATCAACTTCAATGATAGATTCCTAACAAAAAGTTTAAAGTCACGTAGGGACTCTTCAATGGTACTATATGTGGTGGGGATAAAGGATAACCCCTTAGCTAAAACAGATTCCTCAGCACTAGAGAGCACGCGAGAGGAAATGTTGAATACTAAAGAGTCCCCCTCCCCTGCCACATTTTCTTCAAGTTCATATTCATGGGGGCTCCAGCCAGCAATTTCCTCTTCTGCCTCCCCCTGCTTTGAGACCTCACCCTCACATCCCTCTGATCTGTCCTGATGGGAAAAGGGTGTGACTTATCAAAGCGTAAAGATGGCTCAATGCCATGAAGAGGGGTAGAGGGAGGAGCCTGAGGTGCAAGACCTGGTCTCCTCGTCTTACTCCTCACCACTGGATCCACAGTAGATGTAATACTAACAGTGTTAAAATTACTGCCAACAGATGCATTCATAACATTGCTATCATTCACTACAGAAACAGCACTAGCAACCTTGGTATTATGATTCACTGTACCTTCAGGTCTTATACATTCATTAACAACATTCAAATCTAAATTATCAGTAACAACAGTCCCAGAAATATTGTTATCAGTTCTAATGTCAATGTCAGGAGCAACTCCATCGCTTTGGAGTACCACTGGTCCCATTAGTCCAGATTCACGTATATCCGGAGATGTTTTATTCAAACTGTCTCGGTCAACAATGGCATTATTCGCTTGTCCCTGGTTAAAACGAGGCCAAGTGAAGATGTTACCACATCTAAAATCCACAATGTCCCTATGTAGCTTCTGTCTCTTCTGTCCCAAGAGTCTCCGTTCAAACTGACCAACGGAATCTAACATTTGACACAAATGACTGTCTACGGTTGGTAATGAAAAACATGAAACCAGCTGCTCATGTTGAGCTTGAATACTACGCCTGAGTTCATCCTCTATAGGGGCGTAATACTCATTTAAAAGATGCATGTAGTTGAGGCTTACCTCGATATTTAGTTGCTGCCACCGAAATAACAACTCCGGATGGCTAGTCCCCGTGGTCGGCATCTTGAGGACTCGTAAGCCCCTCGGTATAATACGTCGTTGTATGCATATGTCGAAATGCAGTCTCTGCATCTGCATCCTCTTCAATTTAATAAAGTCGGATTCCATTGCTTCCAAACCAACACGAAGTCCCTCATGGTCCATTCACTCAACGTCATCTCCCTGCGACCCTTCCTGTTATGGAAGGGGTCAGTTGAACAGCTAGTATCCTACATAACTGATTTGAATGTTTGTACTGAGTATCTTAGATTTAGTTATGAGTTTTCATACCACAAGCTTCCTTTCTTGGACATATTTGTTGAGCGCCTTTCTAATGGCATTATTAATACTGGGGTCTATAGAAAGCCATGTCATAAAAATTCTATTCTACATAGACATAGTATGCATCCCGGTTATATTTTTCACAATATTGTCAGGGGACAGAGTATGAGGACTTCTAGGTATAACCCCACTGAGCAAGGGTTTCACCAGGATTTATCAGATTTGGATAGGAGGTTGGCCTTACGGGGTTATAAGATGGATGATATTATAAAAGGACATGAGAATATATTTGAGTTGAGATCTGAAGCAGCTGCCCCGTATTTTTCTGAATCAAGCCTTGGGATGGACACACGAGGTCACACTAACATCAATACTCATGGTTCCACTGCCTTTTCTTTGTTTTATACTAAAGATGTGGGTAGCATTAAGGATGTGGTGAGGAAGCATTGGGATATATTGTTGGTGGATCCACATATCCATGGTATTGTTGGTGATAGCCCACGATTTAGGTATAAGAATAAAAGGAATATTAAGAGGTTGTTATGCAACAGGATGACCAACAATCCTGGAACCACACTTCCATTTGGAACCATGAAGTGTGGCAAATGTAATTTTTGTGACTTCATTTGTGGGGATTCAGTTTTTATACATCCAACAACCCACATTTCCTACACCTTTAAGGCTAGAGGCGATTGTATGTCCAGGGACCTCGTTTATCTGGCTATGTGTCATGTCTGTTCATCATTTTATGTCGGTAAGACGAACAGATGTTTGAGGGACCGTGTACGGGAGCATTTGTACAATATTAGGATTAAAAATGGTACTAATGCATTAGCCAAACATGTTATGGACACAGATTGTACCCATACATTTAGTTTCAGGATTATAGAGAAGATTAATGTTACTAACAGAGGTGGGGACATTTGGGCTATTACTGAGAGTAGGGAAAATGCCTGGATTTTAAAGCTGAGGTCAGATTTGGCCCCTGGGCTTAATGCTAAGGTTTCTTTAAAACCTTTTTTAAGGATGAGAAGACTTAAAGTTAAATAAAGTATTAGATTGATATGCTTTTTTTATTATAAATTGATAGTCAGAAAGTTCAAATAAGTTAATAGATTTTAATATGTTTTATTAATGATGTCTTTTAATGATGTATATATATTGATTTATAGATGAACTTATTGGATGAGTTGGTTGCTAAGTACTGAATTTGTTGTTAAGAACCTTAATTGAGTGTTCTTTTCCCGCCCTTATAAGTATTTAAAGACTCATTGGTTTGTACTTTGTAGTGAGTCTGATGAAACCGCAAGGTGAAAGCGCTAACTCTGGTACCTGTCTACAATAAAGAAAACCGATTTTTTATCTTGGATGCATATTTTCTTGGAGAAGCTGTGTCGATTGGAGGTTGATGAGATATATCAGTGACATTTTATTTTATTATTTTTTAGAGCTGTGTTTCGCCCTTATCCTCTGTTACATTTTTATTGTATTTTATTAATAGTTTAAGTATTTTTTTATGTTCTCACTTAATTTTATAAGTTTTTTTTGTTTTGTTCTTAATTGTGCATGGTGCATGCATTCATTAATTAACCGTTCCTATGCCTTTATGTACACTTCCTACAATTACTCAGAATAAAGTTTGGGGTTCTCACTAATGTGTAACTCAGCTAAAAGATGCCGTCACTACAGAAGAGACCTATACATGTTGCACACTTGCTTTCTAATCCAGTGTCTATTAACATATCTGTTTCGAATATAACCACACATTGTAGCATTGTTGCTTTTTTGAAAACTTTGGATTTAATAAACATAGCACTGTAGCATGTCCAACCAATGGGAGAACTTCTAGAAAATAATGGAAGATGTGATCTCATTAATAAAATGCATTGCTGGAAGGTACAGCAGCCACCAACAGGCTTGCACTTTGTCAGTCTTAGCCAGTAAGCAATAAAGAGATGTGTACCAGCAGTAAGAACTCAAAGACAGTGTGAACACTAGACCATCCCATATTTGCCAGAAAAGAAAGTAAGCTTTGAAAGAGTAAACTTAAAAATGATGATGGGCTGGTCTACCTGCTATTCTTTTCCTTAAAGATGGCAGTTATTTAAGCAATAACCCACGCCTGGGTGTGGGTAATGCTGGATTTACCCACGGTTGGTGTGGTTTGGTCACGAGGGCGAAGCCCGAGTGGCCAAACAAAGACAACCATGGGTAAGTCCAGCATTACCCACACCCAGAAATGGGTTATTGCTATTGTACAATGACATTATTTAAGAAAAAAAAATACCCACTTTTCTTAAATAATGGCATTGTATAATGCCTCCGTGCTGCCCTTCCACAGCTGTCTGGTATTCTGCGGCAGTTCTGATGCTGCGCATGCATATGCTTACGCAGTACAGTAGAGCTGTGTGTGGAAGCAATGGAGAAAGGAAGATCTCCGATGCTTTTTAAAAGTGTCTCGGTATGTTAAAAGAGTTTAACATGGCGAGATAGCTTTAAAAAAGCAACAGAGATGTTCCTTTCTCCGTTGCATTTTTAAAAGCTGTCTCGCTATGTTTCTCTGTTGCTTTTTTTTAAAGCTGTCTTGCTATGTTAAACCCATTTAACATGGCGAGACAGCTTTAAAAAAAGCAACAGAGAGATGAAGATCTCCGTTGCTTTTTTTTTAAGCTAGCTCACTATGTTAAACCCGTTTAACATAGAGAGATTACAGCAACGGAGCTCTTTCATTCTCCGATGCTGTCTAAAAAAAAAAAAAAAAGACTTATACTAATGGAAAAAGTCCGGGTGACTGGACCTTTTTCCATTAGTATAAGTCTGATTTACAACGAGCACGCTGACCAATCAGCTTGCACGTTTTGGAATATTGATGGGGGGTCATTGTATAATATAGCAATATCCCATGGCTAGGTGTGGGTAATGCTGGATTTACCCACGGTTGGTGTGGTTTGGTCACAAGGGCAAAGACCTAGTGACTAAACAAAGCCAACTGTGGGTAAATAAGCATTTCTCACACCCAGCCATGGGCTATTGCTATTATACAATTACATTATTTAAGAAAAAAAAGTTACTTACTTTTCTTAAATAATGTCCTTGTATAATGGCACTATGCTGCTCTTCTGAGTTTTTCCCTGGTATCCTGGGGCTTTCCTGATGGGCTGTGCATGCGTATGGGACTTACATTCCACACGGAGAAAGGAAGATCTCTGTGGCTTTTTTCTTTAAATTAAAAAAAATGATATAGAGATACTTCAAACATACAGGATAGACAGGACAGAGAAAGTATAAGGATAATCAGGTACAGCTTTCTCTAGTTTTGCATAACGTACCTAATTATCCTTGTATTTTTATTGGTCCCATCTGTCTCATTCTTTTGAAGTCTCTGGATTTTGTAAGTGTTTTTTTTTTTAAATTAAAAGAAAAGTAGAATTTCGGTAGCATATATTAATAGAAAAAGGTCTGGGGGACTGGATTTTTTTCCATTGGTATATACTCGATTTACAAGGGGCACGCTAGTTGGGCTGACCGATCAGTGTGCTTGATTTTGAATGTTAAAAAACAGTTATTGTTGTGTAATATACAATTACTTTAATCACAAGCAACAGTATGCTATGGCTGCTATATATCAGGAAGTCTAGCTAAAAAAAGTTTTAAGTGTAGAGAGTCATCTGGTCAAAAAAGTTTTCCCAGGAGGTTATTCAAACTAGACATCTAATTGAATGGACTTTTGGGACTTCAAAAATAGTAACACCCCCCAATGTTTGTGATGTTGTAGTTTTTTATAATTAACTTTAGGCGCATTAGATTTCTCACTGCATGGGGAAGGGTGTGAGGTGATGCTGTCCTTACAGAAAATATCAAAGTCCAAAAATTCTGTTTGATCAGCTGGTTACAGCAGAACAAGCTTTGGTGAAATTGCAGTTGCCTGACTGCACTATATCCCATTTTACCTGGCCTGTAGTAATCTGAGAAATTTAGCTACATTACTCTTGGATTCACACTGTTATGCTGCGGTGGTATGGCGGTAGCGTTGTTACCTCACAGCAAGAGGTTCTCCCGTTCAATTCTCGGCTGGGCTTGGGAGTGCCTTCTGTGTGGAGTCTGCATGTCCTCCCCATGGTTGGGTAGCATTCGAAAGACATGTGTGTGTAAATGGGCGTGCCTTCGTTGAAGGTTGAGCATTGAGCTGGCACCTCGGCGTTTCATAAAAATCTACTGCCAATCATTAGCGGACTGGAGTTCTGCTGTGGCGACCCCTTACCGGGAAAAGCCGAAAGACAAACAACAACAACTGTTGGATTCACACTGGTGACTGTCATATGACTTTTTTTTAAATGTTTTGTCCCCCCTACCTTGCTTCATCCCTTCCTTATTTCTACCCCAGTCTCCTCATTCATCTCTGGGTCTTCCAGCTTCTCCTTTTGTCTTCAATGAACTAATATTAATTATGAGCTGGGGCTAGCTTGGAACCTAATGACACCCAACAGGAGACTCTCTACCAACTGCTTCATGAGGGGAGGGATTTTTTTTTCCACTATGATCTATCCTCTTGTCCCCTATGCTCATCATGAAATTTGAAGGGCTATTCCTCTCTTTATGGTCAATGCTTACCCTTTGGGAATACCAAGATGAATGTCCCTCTCCTTGGGGTAGGCACACCCATTCCTCTCTACCAGCACCTTTAACACCCAAGTTGCTAACTGAACCCAGGTTGTCTGAGACATAGTTAGGGCTTTATCCCGCTATACCACGGTCTTGGCTTTTGTCATATGACATTTTGAGTGCTATCGATTATAAGGCTGTAGGAATGGCTGGTGCCTGGCCATGTAGAGTAACATCATAATGAGGGGATATTGTTAATTCTGTTTGGCAGTTTTCATACTTCTTAAGTCAGTGAAATTGGGAGTTGAATCCTTTATAAATTTGCAATGCATTAAGTGGTCGGAATGTGCAAAATAATTGCAGGACTGGGTCATTTGTTGTATTTATCTGTATGTCTTTCAAGTTTAATGATTTAAACTCGATGATCTAATTAATTATTTTTGTTTACTGATAGAACACCAATATAAATTGACCTTTTTCAGGTTCATGCCAAGCTTACAAAAGATCAAGGAAGAATCACAGTAACTATTTACAAAGAATGTGTGATTAAGGTAAATTCATATGAGAAGCCCAAAGTAATCTCTGTACCTCCACTGTATTGAAATCTCTTTTGGAAAAATGATAGTATAAGATTTCCCTGGGTTTGTATAGGGAACTGATCTGCTACTTGACCAGCTCTCATCTGATGAACATAGTATTTTTAATGTGCTATATTTTTACTAACTCTCCAGAGTTCCTTCTGTAACAACAAGATTTTTTGGTGACTATCTACTTACTGACCAATTTCAAGTCCTGTTTTCCAAAGTCCAAGCATAAGCTGTCTGGTTTAGGACTAGTTATACAAGTCTGAGGTATGACATGTGATTTTTTTTTTGAGAGGAAGAAGCAGTTAATCTACAACATTCCACTGAGGTACCACTGAGGAAGAACCTTGGGACCACCCTTGTAAAAGGGAGAACAGATACTTAGCGGGAATAATAGCATCTATTATCTTCCCAAACACTCATATATGCACATGATCCTGTACGATTTTGTGCATATGAGACCTTAACTCCTCTAGAGACTCTATCTGCATCATACTTAGCCCTCTTCCTCTACCCAGGAAAAAAAGTTGCTGGTGGCCAATCAGCCCTTTCCTGTGGTAGCTGGCCTTCTAACACACGGGCCTCTGGCATGAGAGATTGAAATCCAGTCACTGTGCTCACACCTTTCAACTGTCTAGATATTTCCAGATATGCTTCTGCATATATGATTTTGCAATTGGTAACAAAATGTAACTCTGTTCTTTTTTCTAACAACTTTTCCCACTTCCCTGCATACATCCTGATGTTATTCTGGGTGACACTGCAATATTATATAGGTTTAGAATACTTATCATAATATCATAATACTTGTCACAAGACAATGTACCTAACACTTTAGTCATAGGTGACAATAAGGAGAAAATTACAGTCAGCTACAAGTCCTGAGTAGCAAGAATGATACCACAATATAAGGATAAAATGATTGACTTCAACAATTGGCTAAGCTCTTATGGTGTCATTCAGGGGATCCAGTATCTGTCTGCCTGGGATGACATGGGTGACAGACCACGATGCGAGATGGTCTGCACCTGACCACCACCATAACAGGTACAAGCATGCAAAATCTGAAGGTAATGCTACTCAATGAGACTGCAATCCAAATTGTAGCTTGCTACAGATCCCCCACCATACCCCAAGATTCTCACTACACCTTTCTAAATATACTGGAAAAATATTAGATAGAACCAACACCCTAATACTGGGTGATTTTTTAACTACTGCCATTAACTGGGAAAACTACTCATGTCCCAACACCCACCAGGGCTCCAATATCCTAGACCTGGTCACCCACCCCAGTAAAGAAACCACAATAAAAACTTTCCAAAGCCAACTTCATGCTACTCAAGTCAGAGAAGTGACACTTCATAACACCCATGCAGAACTGAAAGTTCAACTGCTGAATCATCCCAAATAGAACCAAAATGCTCTCATCCGATCGATTCAGACAAAACGACTCTCTAAAGCCAGGAATACAGCATCCATGGGGACCATGACATCCCAGGGCTGTACTACATGAACTACACATGAACTGGCACCCTCACCTAAGTGTCATGTTTAATCATAGCCTCACCTCACAGTCTGACAAGCCTTATCTGCAAGGTCATGGCATGGAACTTATAAACAAAGACATTGGCAACCTTTGAATCAGTCTCCAGAGCCATGGACAAGGGTAACCCCACTCTGGAATCATAGATAAACTACTAAGTTGGGCATTAATCCCTATGTCACAAATCCAGCTCCAGACAAGTGACAAGTGGAGTACCTCAGGGTTCAGTCCTGGGCTTGTTTGGCATCTACTTACAGGTCAACACTAAGGGACTCTAAGTTTGCAGATGACTGCAAACTGGGAGCCATTATTGAATCCCCAAATGATGTGGATACTCTACAAAGGGCCTTACAGAAACAGATGCTTGGTGCCAGAGCCATGGGCTCAAGCTCAATGCCAAGAAATGTATCGTTATCCCCTTTGGGAAAAAACATGTATCCATGAATTACCATATAGGTAGCAGTACACTAAACACAGAAAGTGTGATAAGAGACTTAGGGACACAGGTGGACAGTGGTCTCACCTTCAATAACCAAAATCCTTCTATGTGGCACCTCATCATGAAGGGCTTTTCATCCAGAAAAAGGAGGTCATTGTCCCACTGTACTCATCCCTCATTAGACCCATTATAGAATACAACCCATTTGGTATGTACCTCTCAAGACATCTGCAACAACTGGAAAGGCCTCAGAAATACCTCACTATGTCAAACCCAGAGCTGTTGGACATGCTACACTTAAAGAAATCCCAATGGATCTAAACCTTGTCATCACAATAAACAAAACATGCTGGAGGGATAGGTTCCTGACCCAGAGACTCTCCAGACTCTGGAACAGATTGCCCATACATGTCAAGCAGAGTGCCTCTTTGGACCTCTTCAAGAGAAACCTTGATGATTGGATGGGAGAAAGGAAATTCACCCCAGGGATGTCCAGGAAAGTAAATAATGTGGGAAGAAATAGGCTGATAGCCTAGTAACAACCTATGAACCTATGAACCTTATATACTGATCCTTTCCCATTCCAATATTGGCTAAATCTAATCTGCTTTTAACATTTGCTTATCCTTAGGACTTCTGTTTCATATGTCTTCCTGTAGTATTCCAGATCCATTCAGCTTTCTTTCCACTTCCTTACTTTCTTCTGATCATATGAAGGCCTCCTTCATGAATGTCATCATTCTTTTAAAGTGTGTTGCATTAAAGTTCTGCATGCCATTATAGGACACTGCCTTAACCTGAGTTTACTGTTCATAAACGTTTCCTGTAGGAACTCATTTCCAGGCTTTGGTAACTTTTACCTTTCCATTATCACTCCTGCTTAAAATAAAATGAGAAAAACATCAGTAATAGAAGTAATCTGGAATCTGCTTCCAGCATGTTTCCCACCATGACAGCAATCAGGAAGGGTTGGTGAGTGGTAGAATTAGCAATATCATGAAGATTCAATGGTTAGTAAACTGTTTGAGGAAATGGGATATTACTACTGCCACTGACAGAGGAGGAGGAATGGGTGAGGAAAAATTATTTTGAAACAGAAAATGAGGCGCTGCACTTTTAGCTTTCATTTCCCTTAATTTAAAATAGGTGATGTATGTAATGCCAAATGCATCTGCTTCACTTTGATGACCTGTCTCTCTTTGTTACTGTAACCTCAGAACATACTTCAGTAGACAAAAATAACTTGCTCTAGAAACATGGCAATGTCTACTGCTTAATTTATACTAGTTCATTGGTGTTTATTAGTATGTCATAACATTTCTGAAACATTGGAAAATTTCTGCATACAACTTCTGTTATGTAACATTCCCAATCATTTTTTATATAATTCATTCCCTTATTCTCCTGATTTTTCTTTATTTCACACTGCCTTTAATCTCCACCTTACCATTTATTGTTCTATTCTTTTTATACACCCCAAATGAGGCAGTATGGTACCCTGAGTTACAGTACGTTGTTAAGTAATGAAGCCCAGGATATTAGCATGCTTATCAATTTCAGTGTCATGACAGTATGATAAATTACTTAATGGGATACTGAAATTTTGGGAGTCCATATATCCAAGATATCACCATCAGAAAGTGGTCCATATACTCATGATATCACCATCAGAAGGTGGCCCATATATCCATGATATCACCATCAGAACGTGGTCCATATACCCATGATATCACCATCAGAAGGTGGCCCATATATCCATGATATCACCTTCAGAAGGTGGTCCATATATCCATGATATCACCATCAGAAGGTGGCCCATATATCCATGATATCACCTCCAGAAGGTGGCCCGTATACCCATGACATCACTATTAGAAGGTGGCCCATATACCAATGATATCACTATCAAAAGGTGGCCCATATATCCATGATATCACCATCAGAAGGTGGCCCATGTACCCATTATATCACTATCAGAAGGTGGCCCATATATCCATGATATCACCATCAGAAGGTAGTCCATATACCCATGATAGCGCTATCAGAATGTGGCCGATATACCCATGATATCACCATCAGAAGGTGACACATGTTGCTATGGTATAACAGTTCCTACCTGACATACCGATCCCACATGTTCACACATGGCATTAGTAAATGATGTGCATTAATGTAAGTAACATTTTGTTGTCATGCTTTAAGCTATTATCATTCTGAGTGACAGAAGTCACCAGCTGGGATTAAACATGCAAGTTTCTAAATCTCTTACAGAGATTTGTGGTGAACTCATTTTACATCTGCTCTAGAGTTGAAAATATGCAATAATAGGTGGTGTGGGAGGCAAAGTCTCCACAATACACCTCTTACTATACATTTTAAGCCTCTAGTGTTAAATAAAGTGAGGTTAACTGCCAGTTGAATCGGACTGAGTGAGGTGCATTTTCAGTTTTAATAATTTGGGTGACTTGTTTATTGGTGGCAATGATGCCAATTAATTAGTGTCTATATATTCCAGGTCGATACATCCCTTGCTGGTAAAAACTTAAAGAGTCCTTAGTTACTATGGCAACAGCATGCAGGAGTTTGGTGCAGACCAACAACATTTTTATGGGTATTTCTTAAATTCCATTTAAAAAGTAACTGAGGAGCTCACAATAGCCATTCTTGCTATGGCTGATGATAGATAGCAGGAACATTATAAATACATTAACTTCAGATTATTTAAGCATATCAACTAATGCTGATGTGACACCCCAACATGATGAAAAGTTGGAAAAAGGGGGTTAATGACAATATCAATGACATCAAAGGGATCATTATCATGGGGTAGGTATGCATGCAGCCACTCAGTGAGAGACCAGTAGGGCTTACAGACATGCAAAAATGTTTGGGGAGTTTAAGGCTATATGAGAAATTACTGATTCACAAGCATGATATGAAAAAGTCGTGGCATGGAGACAAGATGCTGGCATTGAATAGCAGTAGAAACTCATAAAACCTGCCATGCTGGACATAAATAATATCATGTAAAGCAAATCTTTTTTAATAAGAAAAAAATTAGATAAATTCTTACTTCTCAAGTGTATAATCAAGAGATCTAGGAAAAGCTCACCATTTGAAAATGGACAGACAGCAATACCAAAAGTATAAGCCACAGGGAAGATAGTCAGAGAAGCAAAGACCCAAACTGAGGAAAATATAACCTTTTCAGTCAAGAAGGTGGATAAATCTTTAATAATGACAAAGTAAGAGATAGTGGTACTGGATAAAATGGATCTAGAAGAACCAGAATAAGGGAGCAGAGCTGGGGGGGTGGGGGTTAAATTGTAGATCGGTACCGGGCTCTAGATGAGGCAGCTAGGACTCAGTGCCAGGACATTGAAAGACTCCACAGAATGTGTACCGTATTTACAAAATTGGTGCACTTGAGAACAAAATTATTCTATGTGAAGATACTCGTGGATAGTTTATAAAAGTTGCAGTGGATTGTCGTTCAGTTGATTTGTGGTCGATTATTAGAATAGCATTTTCCAAGAGGTTGTAGATTCAGAAACTGTGACAGAATTCATGAATACATTGGGACGGCGGTAACACACTTTTTTTTTGAAGGATGAAGAAAATAATAGGCTGTCAGTCTGGCTTTTGCAACTGATTGGATATGAAGAGGAGTGAACACACTAAGTGGACAAGAGCCCGTCTGCCACAAGAATCTGTATTTCTGTATACCTGTATTTTTGCACTGTATGACATTTATATACTTGCATGGCAAGTCTCTGCACACGAACTTGTATTTGTAAAATTGTGTACCTCAAATAATAACTTTCAAACCGTATTACAGTTTATTTGCTTGTATCTAATAAGTATAGTCTTAAATTTGATGCTTTGTAAAACATTTTCCAATGAGACTTAGATTGCTATTTTTGTTAAAAGACATATTTAAGTTTCAGTTGAAAAGCAATTTCTTTAATAAGCAGCAGAGTAGCTTTGGGAATGTACTTTGAGCAATACTGAGGTGCACTGTGGATTTGGCATTTGAGACCTTATGAGATATTTATATGTTTCTCTTGCATGCTGACTATTATTTTTGTATATAAAGCCCCTGGTTTACATTTACCATTATGGAGGCCAGCAAAGAAAGAAATGTTTGCTACACATCTATATATAGACAACACTAATATATCCTTTCTTTATAGGTTGGTTCTTTTAACCCCACCTTTGAGAATATTCAGAAATACCTTAGCCAGGTTGCTTATAAAGGTAAGAAGCAGTGTTACTGATGTAAATAATGCAAGCTGTTCGTTATCTGTGACAGAATGTCAGCTGTCAAAGATCAGTATCACAATCCTACTTCCACTTACATTAAAACTCGTCTTCCTCTTCTCGGTTAACACATTTCTGTGTTTTCTCCACTCGTGTTGCATCTAGATCATGATTCAGCCAAAAGGGTGGAGTAGCTAAAGGTGAAGGAACTTTGTACAACCCAACAGACCCTTTTTATTTACTGCATGAATTACTAATTGTGATACCTTATCCACTGTTAAATTCCTTGCATGCTTGTGTGCCTTCACTTACACTAGATCTAAGAAAAATCTTGAAAATATATGGTTGTCATTCATACTAACAGGGGAGAATACTTCCAGTTCCCGCTAAAGGTGGTGAAGACAAAAATACGAAACAGCAGCAAGTGAAGACTTCAGAGCAACACCACGGCAACTGTGTTCCAAACAAGCGACCAAATAAACATAAAAAGTATAAAAATAAACATTTATTGGACGACAATCACTTGAAACAAGCTATTAGTAATAAAAATCGATAAGCACTTTCAGCTATTCAGAATATTAGACTATTAATTTATATCAGACTATTCTGAATAGCCAAAAGCGCTTATTGATGTTCATTACTAATAGTACTAATAGCTTGTTTCAAGTGTTTGTCGTCCAATAAATGTTTATTTTTATACTTTTTATGTTTATTTGGTCGCTTGTTTGGAACACAGTTGCCGTGGTGATGCGCTGAAGTCTTCACTTGCTATTTGTCATTCATACTAGCTTTTCCTTATGATAGCATCAGTTTATCAGACACTTGCTCTGTGCCTGTTGCCAGTTGGTTACCCTTCCTGCTTCTGCTTATTTTTTCATATAAATATCAATATGAAGCCCTCACATGTAAATGCTAGCAACTGATTTTGGGTAAAAATCAAATGCACACTTATTTTTTTTAAGTCTGAAAGAAAAAAGGTGTATGGTTCTTAGATGTGCAACATAAGGTTAAATATTCCAGTATGTATGCCTGGGCCAAAGAGACCCTGGACCTTTCTCCTGCCAAGGATATAACAGCCAGCCAACTTCTAAAACTTCAGGGCACTTTCCATGTGTCCAAACCGTGAAGCACCTGGAGCTGAAGTGTCTAAAAGACCAGTTTGGTCACGTATCCTTTCAGAGCTGTCCTGCCAATGGAGAAATGGAGAAAGGGAGGCTGAGCCCTAAAAGGACAATGCTAGGAACAAGCAAAGCATGATCTAGACCTAGAGAAGGAATCCAGCTTACAGTGCTTTGTAAAAGTATGCCCAGAGGTCCAAGTAGCAGCTTCTAGAATACTTCTACAATCCAACCCTTTCCAAAAAGCTATAGAAGAAGCCAAGGTCCTTGTAGAGTGGGCCTTGACCCTGCCTGGAATAGAGTTGTCATGGTGAATATAACAAAAAGTAATAGCCTTAGACAACCATTTGGAAATAGTCTGTTTTGACACAGGTTGTCCCTTCTTACCTTCACAAGCAATTAACAATTGACCTGAAGATCTGAGAGATGTAGTTCAGTCAAGATAATACCTGAGTTATCTGTGGACATCCAAGGCATGGAGTATCCTTTCTCCCTTATGTTTAGGTTCAGGAAAGAAAATGGTGGGATGGATAGTTTGACTTCACTTGGGTTCAATTTTAGGCATAAAAGAAGGACTAGTTCTCAAAGAAACCCTGCAGCACTTCTTCTAGAGGTTAAGCATATAACAAGCTATAGGCTAATTCTTTTTTTTTTATTTTATTACATCTGGGACATAATACTGGTGGGTGTCATGAGATCTAGTGTAGCATACAGCCCATTCATGTCCAGTTCCATGCCGAAGAACGTCACCTCCATCATCACTGCTCACATTGGCAGTATTATGTAAGGTTACGAATATGTCCATCCATACTTGTATGCTCAAAGATAAAAATCAGTGGTGGTACTTTTTTACAGACACACACACACACACACACACACACACACACACACACACACACACACACACACACACACACACACACACACTTTTTTTATGCACACAGATAATGCATCTTGTGCTAGGTCGGGCTTCTCAACCCCAGCTGAGGTATGGGTATCTGGTTTCCTGCTCATCAGTGTTTATTTTTTTAATTATCTTATACAAACTGGACTTAAACATTCTCTCCTGAAGAGTCTTACAGTGCCACCTTAGACTGGCCATTACCACCTAGAGTTCAGATTTTTAAGACTTTCAGTCCTTTCATACATTCGATAATTTACGCTACAGAATCCTTGAGGCCTCAAGGACTCTATTTTTGCTTACCTAGATCATAATGGGTGGGACCAAGCAGGAAGGCTGGAAACTGAGAAGACTGTAGTACTTTCCTTACAGGGTGATGGTCTTCAATAGGAACACTTTTACTCATTGAAGAAAAAAAAGTAGATCCAGCTCTCCTGGCCAAGAGGTACCCTAGGTGGCTGCCTAGGTCACCTATGGCTAAGGCTAACAGTGGCTATAATAAGGTAATAAGGTAACAGGGGAAAGAGACAAGGGAAAACATAGATTTCCAGTCCACCACGCAGTTACGTTTACAAGAATCTATTACAAATATTATATGAAAGCTGGAGTTAATGTCCCTGTAACAAGAAGGAGAAAAAGAGACAAATATTCTAGAAAACAACCAGTCCAATAAACAGGCGCACACCTGCACTTAACATCTTAATTAACACTTATGTGTTATTATTGTTCTAAAATAATGCCACTTCAATTAACTTTTTGTTCCCTAGCTGCAGCCAGTCTCCCACTGAGAATACCCTATAAATGTTCTGCAACTCTAAAATGACATAAAAATGTAAGAAGGGCAACTTGTGAATGGTGTGAATGCAAAAACAAGACATAGAAAACTATGAAACAAAGGCTGTGGGAAAATATACTATAAACTGTAAGAGGAAATAAGAGGGCCTTCAACTATCAGCTTGGCTGGCAGACAATTAAACGCTGAGACAAGCACATTATTATAAAATTGAGACCTGAACTTTCTGTGGTATTGAGATTTATATTACAATAAATATACTTTTTTTTCATTTAGTTAAAACCACAATCACTTAAATACAATAGTGTGAGCACATTGGTCAACAGCCATATCATCTCAGATTCAAATAGGAGGCAAAGAAAAACATCTGTTTTAAAGAAGGTCTTGAGTTGAAATCCACATCCTGAACTTTTTTACTTACTTGACCTTTTAACCCTCACGTTTTCCTTACTTTATTTTCTGTCTTTTCTATAACAGAATGGTTATCTGTTTAGAACATCAGTATATATACTAATCTCAGCTTAGTGCTGTTGGAAGAAAGCCCAGCATCCCTGTCTCACCACTGAAGGTCTCAGAGAAGGTCAGGAACTTTGTTTTTATTACATGTTAAACAGCACATATTTTCCTAATAAATGTTTATCAGCATGAGTGCTATTTTTCGTAGTTAGTAAATAAACATGTAAAATTAAAATTAATAGTGTATATTAAGTATTATGAGATTAAATGACAGGCTGCTGTTGTATTATTAAGGGGAGGCCATTTTCTTTCTTTCTTTTTTTTTTTTGAGTCTGCTGAATGGGTTTCAGTGTTAAAGGTGACAGTTAACATTTACATGAATAGGGTAAAATCAGTCTTGTCATGCATAGGCTGGAAGTGTTTTCTTTTGCACTGCTCTAATATGGTAGCACTGGTCTCATTAGAGATCCTTGCATGATTTTTTTTCTGGATCTCTTTTACCCATTTTACATTTAGGGACTATTCAGTTCAATGCAGTCATATAATCCATTACATGACATGTAACTCAAGACGCTTGCTGTATATACTTTCACTATAATTTCTTACTTGCATGTTTGTAGACATTCTGAGTTCCTGAATTTGGTGCTTCTTGCAAGACACGTGTTCATGTTTAAACATTGTATTAATGTTTCAGCTACATGTATTCATGTAAACCAGGGTGCACACAAAGTAAAATTCTATAGGATTCCCTCTTGTCACTGGTGTTTTGGAATGTTGACAGAAATGGTTGGACCTAGTTAACTGATAGTAATGTCTTTCAGCTTTTCCTAGTTAGGGGTTGCCACAGCAGAACTCCGGTCCGCTAATGATTGTTAGTGGATCTTTACAGTGCCAAGCTGCCAGCCCGATGTCCAACCTTCAAAGAAGGCACTCCCATTCACGCAAGCACCTACCTGCATGTCTTTAAACATCATTTGACCATGGGGAGGACATGCAGACTCAACACAGAAGGCACTCCAGCCAAGAATCGAACAAGAGAACCTCTTGCTGTGAGGCGACAACGCTAACTGCTGCACCACAATGGCCTTATGGACCTAGTAAACTGATACTGCTTGCAAAAGAAGTCATGTCTTAAGTTAAGACTTTTTCACCAACTTTATTCAGCTATAGCATCTGAGTTTACCTAGGAAATAAGCCAACAACAAATCTTGAAGTTGGTTTTCCCTGGTTTCTCATGTGTTGTTGCTTTCAGCTCAGATTATATTAAGATGACCTGGAGTAACAAGACTGTTAAATATTCTTTATTGGTATTAAGGATTCTCTTCTTCCTCATGTTTTGTGTCACCCTATAAATTTATTAGCATTAGTTGGTCTGGGTCATGCTTGGCAGGAGTTTTTGTTAAGGGTACTTGCATAGTAAAAATATTCAAGTGGCTAAGATTAAGAAAAAATAAATGGAAATGATGAATTTATAGACGTTACAAGTACAGTACAGTTTGTACAAGAAGTTTTCATGGATTAAGAGGCATACCAAATAGGAACTCAGTGTACAGAAAGAACATAAAGCGGTAATAGAGTCAGTATTCCAGAAAGAAGCCAGTTACTACTGATGTGCCACAGGGCTCAGTGTTGGGACCACTCCTGGTCAGAATTGATTTCTCAAATGCCAAGGCCAATGTGGAAGGCCTTTGGATGACAAAGTCTGCAGATGTCTGAACATGGGGGGCAATCATTGAAAACCCCCAGTGATATAGATACCCTTCAGGAATGTCTAAACCAGGCAACTGATTGATGTCAGAACCACGAACGGAAACTAAATGCAAAGAAATACATTATTGTACCCTTTGGGAAATTTAATATCCCTGCTAACTGCAACATTATCAACACAACCCTAACAGTAGATTCAGAGGTAAGAAATCTGGGTACCCAGGTAAATAGTAGCCTAAACTTTGACCATCGTGTAACCACAGTGGTAAGGAAGTCATTTTATGTGCCACAACTTATAAGTAAAAGTATGGCATCCAGATCCAGGAAGATTATAGTTCTACTGTACACACCCCTTATTAGACCAATAACTGAGTATAACATGCCATTTGAAATTTAATTGAACAGAAACCTACAACAACTGGATTGACCTCAAATGTTCCTCACAAAGAAAATACAAAGTGTAAACAACATGTCCTATGCAGATGGACTGAAGGCCCTGTCCCTTTACTCTGTCTCCTCTCGACTGTTAAGGGGCAACCTGTATCTGACCTACAAGGCACTCGCAAATCCAGCCCTAATGGGTCTGCTACATATCGGCAAGACAAACAGCATGAGGGTCACTTGTTCCAGGGATCTGAACTTAGTCAGTGTGTCAAACTGAACATGCTCAGAAATTGTCATTTCTTTGAAATAGGCTTTCTATTCATGTAAAGCAGGGCCCTACCTTGGCACTTTTCAAGGCCAATCTGGATTGATGGGTGGTGAATAATAAATTCACACCTGGAGTAGTGCCTCTGTCCCTTATGGATAGAGGCAGTCTGTAAAACCTATGAAAATACCTAAGGCATCGGTACAAACCCATGCCTTCTGCCTGCCCCTGGGGGACATATACCGGGTAAATGTGGGTTATATTGGCTAGGCTTGTAAAGACTCTTGAGCCATTAGCCTAGTAATCTCCTATGACCTATGCACCATTATACATGTATGAGGGTTACTATGCATGTATGCATAAAGTCAGTAATAGTCCAATAAAGAAGCATCACACATACCAGTCTAAGACCTACAGCATAACATAAGCTGTAAATAATGTGGATAAGTGAGCCACTGAACAGTGCTTATGGACTGTACCTCAGCAATCATTGATGGTAGTCTGGTGGTAAAAGCAGACCAACAACTAAAGTAATGTAATGTAGGAGTATACAACAGAAAGGAGGCAAGCCACATGCATGTAAGCACAGATGTGAAAGGGACCATAGATATCATGTTGTTATCCTGTTCCAAGCAAGCAGTACATTATTTCTCAGCAAGCAGAGCTTCATCAACCAGTAAACTAATATGACAAACACAGGCATTTTCTGGCAGACCTTCCTGCATGTTGGTGCACACAAGGAGATGCTTAGGTGACATCACAGTAGACTGTATTGTAGCATTGAACTGAAGGCCATGTTGGTTAGACATACGGTATTGCTTTCTGGGGCAGATGTCATGTGCCCCTGTGTGATGAGTGCACTGATGGGCTTACTTCAACAAGAAAATAATTAGAGGTGGCAAGCCCACAGTCGTTGATTACCTACATGACCATAGACAGAGGTCTGTAGCTCACAGGCCATGTGGCCATAAGTGCAATGGGGTATAGAACAGGGGCTGTTACAAGGTCAGCAGTATGATCTGTTGCTGCACCAGTCCTCATAAAGTATCTATGGATCCATGAACCTCCTGACACTACTATGTACTATTTGCAGTATACCATTACAGCTTCTGGATGACAGCTGACTATAGCTGCACAAAGTGTAAGCAACACCCTTTAGACCACTCAGTCAGTGCCGTGAACTGCACTATTAGGTGACAGCATGTCTCAGAACATTTGCATGCTGTGCTGGTGCAAATGCAATGATAATGTTCTCAACAGCAGTCATATCATGTGATGATGATACAACACAAGTCAAGAGACCATACAGACTAAGCAGATAACTCAGTCTCCATCATAGCCCCGGCTGCTAATGTTTTAATAAGTCAGAATCCATGTAACCATACCCTAGACAGTCATTTTCAGCATGCCCTGAAATTGGCTTGTTGGATACCGTTTTAGTTGCACTTCCACATCTACAATCATAGATGTTTGACCAGAATGGCTTTGAGGTGCAGGGCAAAATGCCCCAGTGGTTACCTGGCAACAGCTCCTGGCACCTACTGATGACCTGCACTGATGTTATGGGCACCATCAGGTTCACATGCACATTCAACCCATACAGCAGCATGCCTAGCTACAGTTGGTCCTAAAGCATCTGCCTACATATTATGCAACTTGGTGTGATTAGCCCCGTTAGATGCAGATGCATCAATAGCTGCATTCATCTGCTTCTGCTTAGATACTTGTCTGATTTGTTTTCTTGGGGAGGCAGATGTCACTGCCATACACGATGGTCATCCACAGGCACATAATGACAAAAAACAAGTTAACTACAGCAGTACAATGTACATTCCACCTACATGCCAGCATAATGACTGATGGTCTTTGTTGTGCCTTTGCAGCAGCAGCACCATCCTGAATGCCTGCAGCTTCTTTGTGAGACAGTACTGATACCACTGAAATGACTTATCTGAGGGTCAATGTATACATGTCAGGACAGAAGACTCAGCAGACATGGCAAATGTCACTATACTTGTGTTTTATGCATAATCTCACACCTGAAGTCCTTAAGCAAATTCTACCTTGAACACCTGTAATGGCCATCTCAGGAATCAGGTTTTTCATCAGGCATCTGCATGACAGTCTAAGATGAACAGCTCTGCAGCAGTCATCCTCCAGGTAACTGTCGTATACTTTGCATTTACACCTGACATGTCATTGATACTATGGCATTTTGCATCTACTTCTGATTCTTACATCACTGACCCTCCACCTACATCTTGTAGCTAGAGATCTCTACAGCAACACAGAGCATTAACATCCTCCACCACCTCAGACCAGCTATGATTTTGCTGCTCCATGCTTCTCCCTTTGCCCAGGAGTAGCACATCATCTGTTGTCAGGGCACTGAGCAGCACTTCACTGTACTCCCTGGTAAAGTTTGCCCTGCATTTTCTTCCAGACAATGTGTCAGTAATATAACCTTACTGCAGCTTTGGCTACCATATATTTGACAAAATACCATACACACTCTTTAGATTTGTTACCAAGCTATTTTACACAATAAATATTGTGTACAGTATGTGCCACTAACCCAAATGTTTGAATCGCATAATTCCAAACTGATACAGCATACTGGGCTTATAAAGAGATGCAATTAGTGAATGGCATATATGCATGCATAAAAAGATGTGTGGAATGTCTATCTCTGTTCATTGTAACATCTACAGCTATATATTACAGCAAAGTACTAGCAATGCACAGGGTGTGCTGTAGCAAATATGCATAACATAGCTGCAGCATGTATATGTGTATAAACACTGTGATCACCTTTAAAACCTAATATATTCATGTAAAATAGTGGTCAGCCAATGAACTTTCTGTGTGTTCTTTTACATACCCCACCTATACAGTGAATACATGTATGGTATGAGTAGTGCTTGTGCAGACTATATACAGAAACAGTGGTTACACTGCAACGAACATGTGCACCAACATTGTCCAGGTGTGTCTGTACACCTGAAATACAATATGATGGATAGCTGAACTGGCCTAGGGGAGATATCATTCAGCATCTGCCATATGGCCATGTCATGAACGCAATTTTATTTATAAAACATATAAAAATATGGATGAAAACGTGCAGGAAGACAAGCATGGCAAACATGTGGGAAGGCATGCAAATGAAAGCTAGATCTTTTTGTGGGACATATCTTGTACCACCAAGGCCATCTATTTGAAAGGGAGACACCTATAAAGGGCAACCAAGAGTAAACATTTAGGCAAACGTAATAGGATGAGGAGTCATAGTTTCCAATGGTAATTCATAAAATGGGGACCAGTGTCAGTGCAAATGGTCTTAACTTTTCATGTGGCAGACAAAGCAGTTGCAATAGCTCCGAGGGGTTATCAAGCACCCTCCACTACATGCATTCTGTTAAGATAGGTCACTGTATTGTGTGGCCTGGTGTGAAGTGTTGTATGCTTGTATGCAATGCACCGACCATTCTTTCAACTTCATATTGACCTGGATGTTATTGATGACAACCAAGAGGTATTGTCAACCCCTTAGCAACAGCTCCTTGGGGTACACAGTATGTGTATAGGTTGCAGGGCTTTGTTTTATGGGAGGAACTTAAAATACTGGACGTACACATGTTAGTGCCCCATAGGGCATTTTGTGTGATACTGGGGTTCTGTTAAACTTGTTTATGGTGTTCACTGCTTGAAATTTAGGTGAACCATCTCACACCTGACCCACTCTTTGTCTGTTTTAGGGCAAGATACCCATATTCCTGCACTTGATGCAAATGTGCCATCCCTCAGTTGACACTGTCATGGCTTTGTCTCATGGGTGTGCCATTGCCCTATACAGCTTTGTGTCTTTTGTGTCATATGTAGATATATCATCTTTTGTGTTTTGTATGAAGTTGTTGGTTAACTGTCTGACTATTATGGATGTTTGTAGCCTGACTGCTGGGTGCATAGCACATCCTTGGATGTATATTTTTCCATCACTGACAATTATCCTATGTTAGCATTCAGGACATGTGTCATGGTCCTGCCACAATGTTGTAGATTACTCATGGCAAATGGTACACAGATTTCTGATATTTATGATCTTGTATTGCAGCTATGCTTGCAACAGACTGTGAATGGGACTTTTGACTGTTGTGATCCATTTTTGATTTTATATCCCATGTGTGTGACATACTGATGAACACTTTATGGTCTGTTGCATGTTAGCACTGAAAACTTTACTGACCATCTAGTATATACAATGAGTATGATATGCTATGCTGCAACCTGTGTCCAAAATGTTTGTCATGTCTATCATGCATCACATGTGGTTTTGGGTGTGTACCTTGTATTAAGGTAAATGTGGTTGCTAGTTGCACGTGCTTGACATAACGTGACCCTACTAGATGTCCCTGTGTTGTTTGATGGCATGCAGTTCATTACACATACATGTGTGAGCTCACGGCCATTGTGACTGATATACTTTATTTTGCAGTAATGTGTTTTCTATGTATGTATTACACTTCATACCTCTCTATTGCTAATGTGCTTGTTGTCACTCTGTAGTTCATAGCTGCATGTCCATCTGGCATTGTGTGTGCCTGTGTTTAACTTCTGTGTGTCAGTTTGTGTGTGTGTGTGTGTGTGTGTGTGTGTGTGTGTGTGTGTGTGTGTGTGTGTGTGTGTGTGTGCATGTGTGTGTGTTTGCTGTGCCTGTATCTTAACAGATGGTGATGTTGTATCTCTGACCATGTCTGTCAGACTGCTGCAAAGAATGTTAAAACCAAGAGCATGAGGACCAGAGAAAATTGGTAGTAGCTGTGTGGCTATAGGTGGAAGCCACTGCTGAAAGGACAGTTGTCCATTGCAAAAGGACTCTTCCCAACTGTATAAGCAAGCCTACTGTTGGATAACTTTGCCTTTATGCCATCACAACAATTGGAGAATACAAGGCCATCAGTATGTGAGATGATAGGTAAGGTGCACTTCCTGCCTGATGAACTGGGATAGCTCCAAAGGGCATTAGCCAGCAGCATCTCTGAAACCCAGCAAAGACAGCAGCTTCTCACCTGAA
This sequence comes from Protopterus annectens, assembly GCF_019279795.1. Classification (NCBI taxonomy): domain Eukaryota; kingdom Metazoa; phylum Chordata; order Ceratodontiformes; family Protopteridae; genus Protopterus; species Protopterus annectens. The sequence continues at coordinate 1,162,459,447 of NC_056739.1, forward strand.
GTAATCAACTTAAACACTGCATTAACATTGTCACAGCCTTCATACCCTATGCAATCTGTGCCTATAGTGAGGTCTAATAATTATCCAATCCTCTATCCCTAGTTACCCTCCCTGCCTTTAGTGGCAGGCATCTCATACTGAAAGAAAAGGCAGGGTTCCATGTGAGACTTCTTGGCAGCTGTGGAACTCTCTGATGACTTGGTAGCTGTGGCACTGTCTGATGACCTTGACAATTGTGGTACTCACTGATGGCATGAACATCTGTGGCACTTCCTGGTGATGTTATCAGCCTGCTTCTTTACCCTCCCTGAAAGCACTGACTCCTTCACTACCTTCTCCTCCTTTACTTCCTGCTGTGTTTATAAAGGGGCACAGAAGAGAGGCTTGCAACACGACAGTGTGGTGGGCATTTCTAAAGACATCACAGTGAACCAACCTGAGGCCTTAAAACACCTGTGAGGTGCTGGGATGAAAATCCATGAGGAGAGGCAACCACATTATTTAATATATAATTATCTTGCACAGGGTACACATTTATTTATTTATTTATTTGTGTATATCCTATGCAGATTGTCAACACTGCTACCATATGCTATTGTAAAACATCATCTCATCTGTAGTTAAGCTGAAAGAATATCCACACTCATTCTCTAAAAAACTGTGTAGCCATGATAATGTTGTATGGCCAGTTACTAGTGAAAAACTACGCCCTAATAAATAGTACTGGAATGACGTGAGTGCTCATTTAATGGTGTGGTACTCAGGGTCAGTGCCAGAGTATGTTGTCTCTGCTCTGCTCAGATTTTGCTAAGATAGCAGACAAGGTGTTCTTTATCGCCTATTTGTTATGTAAATACAACCTGTACTTCCACCTCAGAGGTAACAATATAAACATGGTTTGCCAAAATTAGGGGCAACTAGTATGGGTTCCAAGCACACAATCTTTTTTAACTGAGTCTTGTCTACTGCTTCACTCCACCTGACTTGGGCCTCCCCATTTATAAGATCTGTTAGAGGACAGGATATAGTACTGAAGCTGGGCATGAATTTTCTCTAACAGCCACCTTGTCCTAAGACTGTCTTTACTTGACACTTGGTATGTGATATTGGCAATTATACACAGTTTCTCTGTTATCTGGGTTTAATTACCTCCATCCCAATCCCATACCCTTAAATATCTGCTTCATATAGGGCTTACTCTTGCCAGCATTAACCATAAGTCCTTCCTACCTTAAACATTCTAACATAGTTTGTATTTTGGCTAAATGTGACTCTCAGTATTCTGAATAAATTATGCCCATCAAAGCATGCAGTCGAGTACCTGGCATCAGGGTTTTAGTAACCTGTCCTTGAGACTTTGAAAGGTGACAGGAGCTTCAAAGGGTTAGGCAGTATAATTAAAAAGACCCTCACTGTTGAGAATGCTATCTTCCATTTGAGTTCAGGGTTAAAGGGGATCTGCCAGTACCCTTTGATCAAATCTATGGAGTCACAAACCTTGATTTACCTAGATTGGGCTGACCCATTGAGGGCACTGGATATGCGTCAAACTAGGATAGTTCATTCAGTTTCCAGAAATCATTACAACATCCTCTGGCACAATCTGGTTTGGGGACCAAGACTGCCGGTCTCAACTCCATTCACTTTGTGACTTCTCAATATCTCAAAATTTGAACATTTTTCTAACTTCCTCAGTAATTGTCTTTTTTTTACCCTGCATGGTTTTAGGTTTACCTTTTTTTAGTAATGTATTGTATGCTAACCCTAAGCATTACTCTAACCCTTACCCCACCCCTGCCCCTAGCCACTATGTTACTAAAACCCTTTCACTAATAATACCACTACACAAGACAAAAGGACATAGTACACCAACAACACAAAACATGCACAGCACTGAATCGATCCCGTAACCTAATTATTACTCTGACCTTAGCAGCACTGAATCGATCCCATTACCTAATTATTACTCTGACCTTAACAGCACTGAATCGATCCCATTACCTAATTATTACTCCGACCTTAACAGCACTGAATCGATCCCATTACCTAATTATTACTCCGACCTTAACAGCACTGAATCGATCCCATTACCTAATTACTCCGACCTTAGCAGCACTGAATCGATCCCATTACCTAATTATTACTCCGACCTTAACAGCACTGAATCGATCCCATTACCTAATTATTACTCCAACCTTAACAGCACTGAATCGATCCCATTACCTAATTACTCCGACCTTAGCAGCACCGAATCGATCCCATTACCTAATTATTACTCCGACCTTAACAGCACTGAATCGATCCCATTACCTAATTATTACTCCAACCTTAACAGCACTGAATTGATCCCATTACCTAATTATTACTCCGACCTTAACAGCACTGAATCGATCCCATTACCTAATTATTACTCTGACCTTAACAGCACTGAATAGATCCCATTACCTAATTATTACTCCGACCTTAACAGCAAAAACTTGCATATTCACAACAGCTGCTATAACACAGTTTTGCACATCTTCACAACCACTACTTTTTCATTCAAACATTAGTCTTCCTGCTCACTGAAGCTATATAAAACTAAATTCAGCCATATCTGATGCACTCAAATGAACATTCATGCATTTGTGCATTCTGTCTTTTACACACCCACAAAAACCTTTCTATCAAATGTGTATTCAACCTTTTAAGTTACACCCATATCCTCAGTAAGAATGTTTTTGGTTCTTGTTTCTGGGCCTTCCACAGTCTCATCTGCTTGAAAGGCAAGAATAGTATTCCCTGGTACATTACTATTGATGTGTTTTCTGTTCCTGGATTAACAATGGAAGTTTCAGTTTCCCTCCATGGTTTAAACACAACTAAGTGACAGATCTGCTGTGATGACCTCTTTCCAGTCTGTCTTATTTTGCAGTTTACATTGTTCATTGTCTCTGTTGCCTCAAAGGGTTCTTGCCGTCTTGCTAGGATGTTATTCTCAGCAGAGGGGTCTAAACAAACAGTTTGTCCCTGTTGTAAACACCCTGAGTGTAACATTCTTGTTGTACACACCCTATTGCATTTCTTGTACCCTTTTATATGTTCTCTCATTAATGGCATAACAGTTTTCATCCTATCTTGTAAACCTTTCTAGTGTACTATTAAACTTTTAAATGTGCTTTTCTCTTCCTTACAATTTTTCTTAACTATGTTCACCAGGCCTCGGGAATGCCTCTCATATATAACTCAAATGGAATCATTTCTGTTGAAGCTTGGGGTAACACCCTCAGAGCAAACACAAGATAAAGAACTAACTGATCCCAGTACTTACCATCTTGTTTTATGGCTTTCTTTAACAGATATCAGGGTAGTATTAAAGCATTCCACTATCTCACCAGTTTAAAAATGGTACACTGAAGGTCTTAACTGGTTTCATTTAAAACACTGGCAAAGCTGGTGCATTTTCCTACCAGCCCTTTGGCATTCGGAATGCAATTCACACTCTTTCTCCCACTAGCATATGCAGGGGCAAAACCCCAATACCATCAGAAATCTTCTTGTTCATTCCCCGTTTGGATGTAATCTGGGGACATCCAGCATTATATACATGAAGGACTCATTTATTTAGGATGGCATTTATCTATAAAATGATCCCCAAAAATTCCTACAAAGATTCACGTGCAATAGATAGGGGTTATAAAGACCCAAATGTAATACAAGTTAGAGATGTGAAGGGACTATACTATATATTAAAAATAATTGACTTTTATATAAAAGTCAGGAACTCACTGGTAGACATAACATCCTGATACATCCAGTTCATCTGATACGTAAGGTCTTCATGTGCATGTAAGCTAATGGTCACATCCAATTAAATATGCATTCAAAGTATGGTTGATTGGACAAGAATCTGTTAAGAATCAAAATGGAGGACTCTGGATTCATTATAAAATACAGCCTATTTCATGAGTTAATAATAACACGCCAAATGTTTGCCATAGAACAGTACAGCCTAATTATGATGCTCATGTGTCTTGTAGTGCTGCTTATGTATTGTTTATAATAACAGTGACAACTCTTCATTCATTTCTTGGTTATATTTACAATAGTAACATCTTATTTCAGATCAAGAGGTACAGATTCCAGCTTTCAGTATTCGGAATCTGCTTCCAGTGACTTTAAATGAATACTACCGCTACAATGGATCCCTCACTACTCCCCCATGTTACCCCTCTGTACTCTGGACAGTTTTCCGACAACCAGTGAAGATCTCACAAGAGCAGGTAGGTTTGATGTCATTCTGCCAGTGTAACATCGGACTTTTGTTAAGTTATTGCAGGTCTTGTAAATTCTAACACATGCTTCACAATTGTAAGATTTATGGCAGTGTTTTTGTATCTCCCCCTTTTATTGATAACAGAGTAGTATCACATACGACTGCAGGTGCTTGTAGCACAGTATATCTTTAATTATGTTCAGAAGTCTCTCAGCTTAGTGGTGGAGTTGTATTCCATAACTAAGAAAATATTAATTTATAATACAATAAATATACAGCTTGATCTTGGTTGGGGGGGTTGGCATAATGGATAAGATGTTTACCTCTCATACACATAAGGTACAGGGTTTGATTCTCACCTTTGGGGAAATTAACTAGGCTTAAAATGGTCCCCAAGGCTGGTTAGCATAGCACTTACCTATGAACCTGTTGTCTTCTTGCACCCCTCTCCTATGGCTCTTTAAATCTCCTGCTGCCATGCTGAGGTGTGCCACTCCTTTTGGCACAGGCATGGAGCCCCACTGCTTCAGCACATACTCTAAGCATCTAGAGTTCTTCACCCCTTCCTGAATAGGGAATTACATTTACAAGAAATATGTATAAGCTGACAAGCCTATAAAATTGTAAACCTGAAGTGTACTTACACTATACCTTGGTGCCTTAATGTTATTGCTGGAGAGTCTCAGATGGGTGTAGGGCTAGCATATGTTGACATCGTGAAGGACACTATTTATGGTGCTGATACAGGCTGTGACAGAAAGTGGTCACCACAGTCTATGTCAGGGATAAGCTGGCTGGTTAAAGGCTTGACACTAGTTACAGGTCTGATTACTGAAAAGTGCTTTTATCCAGTGTATTATTGGTAACTTCAATAAAGCTTGTTTCACTGTGAGCATTCTACTGAATTTCACAAATTTAATAAATATATACTTAGTGGTTATGAGTGGGGTGCAGGAAGACAGCAATACCACCACATAGAAGAGTTTTCTCCTTGCACCATCTTAATATAACATTCTTATGGGAACACATAAAATTGGATGGAATAAAAATTTACAGAATGGTCTTTCAACAAAATGGATTTCAGCAAGATGTACAGCTACTCCATGAGGGATACTGTCCAGTTCTTACCAGTGATCAACTCACCACTGAGGCATTGTAAAATGAGGTAATACAGGGGTACTGCCTAAGTTTAGACAAAAACCTATCCATGCCACTCAAGGCCCCAGTTCTCATGAGCCTCAAGTGCCTCCACTTGCCTTACTGACAGAGAAGCAGCAGCCAAACCTTAGATCATTTTCCCATGGCTGCAGACAGAGGAGCCTACTGGCTCATCCTCGTACCTGTCCAGAGATAATAAGTGAGAAGTTGTTGCCATAACAGACATAACAAGCTAACCTGCAAGGAAAAGGAGGCTTGTTATGTTAGGCAGGGTCTTTTAACTTCTGCCTCTTGTGCTCATGCCTGAGAACTTTGGACAAGATTTCTGACCACTGAATATGAAAAGCCATTTCCTGCTGCGAATCATTGAATGCTGATGAAAGCTTCCAGCTTTTCTTTTCATTGCTGGCCAGTACTGGGGCTGAAACACTGACCGAGGCAAAAGCCATTTATCTCATTGTTGATTTCATGATCGAGTCTTAATAAAAAGGTAACATTTGTACTTGTCTTAAAGCTAACTGATAACTGCAAGTTCACTGAATAGGTGTATGCTTGTTAGGTTATGAAAAGGGAACCTCCAATGATGCATCTGCAGATGACAGCCAAATCGAATGAATGGTAAGAAAGAATCTAAGGTCATTGGGGTGTACACACTATACCAGATGCAGGGGTGCTATGCATGGAACAAATGGAAATTTCTGCACTGAGGATGAAATTTAGGAACCACATGATAACACATGAAAGGAAGTGCCTAAGTATTCTACCCACTACTGGCAGTTCCCTGAAATGAGATAATCACTGTGTTATTTACATTTTTATATCTGTGCATGAATAACCATAATGCTACAATGCAGCAATCCACTGTTACTATGTAGTCATGCAAATATAAAGCAGAATTCAGATGACCCATACTTAAAAGAATCAATCTTCTAACTTTAAATCACATCTTCTTTCATTTGTGTGTCAGGTCTCATTAGGAAAAAAAATGAATTAGAGCCATTTCTTGACTTGCACCTGTGATGGTGTAGCACTTCTGGTTAAAGTGCATTGTTTTCTTCATGTTTTTTCATGTTTTTATGTGTTTATACATTGGTACTGATCATGTGATGATGGCTGTAGGTCATCATTTTTTTAATTGTGTTGTTGTATATTATATATTTTAAATGTACTGGTTGTGAAACATTGAAAAATTGAAAAACCTTTTGAAAGCTTTTTTGTTGTTTTTTTTTTTTTTCTTTTTCAAACTCAACTTTTTTAAAGTGCATTGTTAACAGGATAAGGATGTAAGAAGTTAAAGAGTGGAAATGCATACAGTAATTCTTGACTACTTTCCAAATTATTCATTATACAACCTATGCAAGTGTTTATAGGGAAGTGCGGTGAGGGTGAGATCAAGGTGATGTTACAATATGTTGCAAATAGTTCACTTTACTGTAGTCAGTATGCTTTATGGCAATTTCTCAAATCTCACTGTAGTGCAAAAAAAGAGTAAAGAATGAAATGAACAGGCAGTGAGTACCTCTGCTATTACTTCTTGCTGGCAGCATTGGGATGTTGGAATGCAGTGTGTGCTTTTTCTACTCGAATATCTGTGAGTAAACACACTGGTATAAGAAACAAAATATCTGTCAACTGAATGGGTTGAAAAGTAGTTTGGGTTATAAACATGGTGCCTCTATCTCTTCATGTTGAATGGCTACCTACTTACTGATGTTGAAGTGGTGTGATTCTGATTCAGATGAGACCCTGACACTGTGCAACCAGAACACAACTCTATATTAAGAAGATAAGTAGATTACAAATACATTTAAACAAGCAAGAAAAATATGTTGATGTGCCAAACAATGTTAAACTTGCTGTAGAGTCACAAAAGTGAAGAATAGAAAAACACAGACTTAGAAATTTATGCTATGAAAGACTTATCTGTCCTAAAAGAGATATACCCAAACCAGTTTGACAAAAATGATAGCTTCAGTGGAACAGTTAAGGTCATCTTGAAGTCAGATACAAATCCCTTCATTGACACACCATAAAAATGTAACATACATAGCAAGAACAAACTGCAGTTGGACTTAAATAAACTTGGCCATGTTATTTTGTGAAAAGTATAACAGCTTATGGACTGGTGTAAAAGCCTTACCTATAGCCACAAAAGGCATGGTTGTCTGTGCATATGATTGGAATATTAAAAGCTAAATGCCAATTTAATGAGTTGTCCCCCCAGAATTTCAGCAATTGAGGAGCTTAACCCCAAATTTACAAATGCAAAAGTGTTCTGCAAACTTTATGCAAAAACATATTAGTCAGTAAACCTTGATGAAGAATCACAACTTTTAGCAACATTCTGTACTGTTGGAAACACTTGCAGTTTGGACTGAGTGAATCTCAAAATCTTTTCCATGACTACATGTTTCGAATTCTTGAAGGCCTCCATGGTGTAGTCACTGCATCAAGTGATATGGCTGTCTGTTCAGAAAATAAAGAAGGCCATGACAGAAATCTGATCAGTATGATAGATTTGTCAACAGAAGACCAGATGTTTAACGGTGACAAATGCAAAATAAAATAAACTAGTATTTTGTTCGCTCTTCTTTACACAAATAGTATTAATCCTGTCATGAATAGTTGGAATGCACAAAAAAAGCCAACTTCCCATTGCAAATGTTATTTGCATATTGTCATGGGAATGCTAAACTTTTTATCTCACAGCATATCAAGGTTTGGGTAGCCCCCCCCCCCCATATAAGGTGTGCTGAAAACCGAAGTATCCTGGACTTGGAACATGGATCACTAGGAAGGCTTTGAAGAACAGATGTCATTAAGGATTTTAAATGCATCATTGCTTCTTGTCTGAATGCATTTTATTTACTACTGCTGTTGTTCCTGGCTAGTTCAGCTACTTAATGAAATGGCTAGATAAACAGTTTAATTAGTGATCGCACTGTCCTATGACAGGGTCCTTTTACTGGCCCTTTATCCATCTGTACCATCTGGATTTCACTGTGTTCCTTCTGGTGCACATTACTTAAGATCTAGAGGCAGCATAGGCCTGGGCACAGCTTTAGACTGCTCACAGGTGCACTCCACACCTTGGGAATGTCCATTCCCTGTTAAGTGGTACTTCAATGGGATAAAATCATTAGATGGTAGAGGGCCATTCTTGTCTTCTTGTGACCCTCAAGAACCCTTTTGCCTGTCCTAGGCTGATTTGGTGGAATCTATGTTCCATAAGCTCATATATGGTGCTGCAGTTTAAGGTAAGGTCTGTCTGCAACTTGCTTAGTGAGACATCAACTACAAGGTTCTGCACATAACTGCATTGTGACTGGATACTAATTGTGACCCACATTTTGCAGCAGCAGCTCCTATTGTCATCTTCATTTTTCAGTGCACTAGATAGGATAGCTTCCTGGAGAGATTTCTGTCTGTTTTTGAGTCATGCTTGAAGTAGTCCACGCTTCTAGTGGGAATGCTAATACACTCAATTATGCCCTGGTCACAGGAGCAAATGGAAAGTTTCTTTAAATTTGAAGTCCTGGTGATGTGAATATGTGCATCCAAAGGATCACTGCTACAGTATTATTCATTATCCTTTAGAATTAGTTGTAGGTAAATGTTTTCATTTATTATTCTTTTGGAATTAGTTGTAGGTAAATGTCTCTCCAGCTTTACTTACAATCTTTAATTGATTTTAGAGAGGTAATGGTTCCTTGTATGTGCTGAAAATGACAGTTGAATGCTGGGTAGAAAAGGAAAAGCAGCCTGAGCCATTTTTATTTATTTTTGCCATAGGAAGTGATAAATACCATGTCTGTCAGTTCTGTCTAGGCAATTTCCATGAGTGCTTTGATAATTACCCAGTTTGGGAAAATGTTCTACTGTTCCATTTGCTAATTTTATTGATTGTTTAATTGTTAGCTATTGGTATCAATTTGTTGAATTTTGTGGATCTTTCAGAGGCTGATATCCATGAAAAAATCAATAGCAAGTATGCTTGTAGAAACAAAATCTTCCAAAAGGGTTGTCATCTTCAGTATTTATTTTGCAAGGGGAAAAAAAACAATATTTCTTCCATTCAGCAGTGTTCTTACTGTAGTAAGAAAACCCTCCTTTTTAGGTCAACAAATCATCTGGCCTTCCTTGAACGTAAAAAGCTTTTAGCACTGTATCAAAATATGTTTACGTCTCTAACAGTAGAAAAGAATCATAATCACAAGCAAAACAGAAAAAAAGCATTGAAAAATTCTGAGGCAGACAGCATATGGCTATTGTGGACCCCACCAGTTCCACTAGGATAAAATAAAATTGAGGTAAAGAGTGTGAAACATTAGCTGGTAGGTAGCAGTTGACAGTTAAAGGTAGAAGAGGAGACAAGCATTTTTCAGGCTGATGATCAAGGATAGTCGGATTAAGAATACAAGGGTACTTATTTACATAGGACTTGGTTATAAGATAGTGGTGGAGATTTTCTGAAAGAGATGGATAATGTGGGAAGGTCAGAAAGAAACTGAAATGTAAAGTAGGGATTATGGTAGGATGAAAATTGAGGAGGAGTGGTAGATTTTTTTTTGTGTGTAGAAGGGGATAGAGATTATAAAGGGATAGAAAGTATGACATGACAAAGGCAAAGAGAGCTACCCATATAAAGAGCATGTGCAGAACCACATGTGGGTTAGGTGTTCTTTTAGTGAGGGCTTAAATGTGGACAGTGTCACGGTGTGTTTTAGGTATGTTGGTATGGTGTCCCAGAGCTTAGGGAGTACAGTGAGTCAACTGCTGAATTATTAGTTTTTGCTGGGATTACTAAAAGCGAAGATCTTAGATACGTAATGGGAGTACAGTGAGTTACCTGCTGAATTATTATTTTTTGCTATGATTACTAAGAGCGAAGGTCTCTACCCATAGAGTAGTGCTAAGGGGTATCTTCTACTATTGGACATTTTTCTGGTGCACATATAAGGATGTGTGCAGTCATAAGTTGTTAGTGTTAAACAGTTGGGTAGCACAAGCCAATTTAGTTGTTTCATGGTTGTGTAATGATGAGTTCTATATGTAAGGTTGGCAGCAAATGTGGGTACTTTATTGTAACGTGAAGAGTTCATCTTAAAGTGTAGTGTTTAGGTTGGTAAGAACATGTGAGGTGGATAGTAGGGATGGAAGAAGGTAGGCAGATTATAGTGTTTATCTTGTATAATCTATCTTTCATTCTACTGAGGGAGCTGAGTTTCTAGTGTGTTTTTGATTGCTTGCAGTATGTGTTGGTCAGATATGAGGTTATCGTCAGTTAAGACATCCAGAAGTTTTGTTTAGGTTACAATTTCAATTTTCTGTTCTTTGTTGTGGTTATTTCAACTGATTGTCTTTCATTTTTTTATTGTTTAGTAGTAAAGAGCATAAGTTTTTTTTTTTTTTTTTTTTTTTTTTTTTAGAATTTAAAAGTAGGTTTGTATTGTTTAGTCGAGTTTCAGTGAAATAATTTTAAGTGGTATCCTGAAATGCTGTTAGGGATGAGGCTGCACATACAAAGGTTGATTCATAATGTAATACTCAGTCTCCAATGCACACAATTTCCCCCACCTAACTCCAAACTCTGGAAATTAAATAAAAAACAATGCAAAGTTAAAATAAAACAATAAAAATGAAAGAAAATCACAACCTTGGACAGTCAATTGGAAAATAACAACAGGGTCAAAATGGGCTTTATTTCAAATAAAAGCTTAATACATCTAAACAAGCTAGAAATATAATTAAAATATGAAGCTAATGGGTCCACTTCTTAATTTCGAAATATCACAATCCCGAGATTCATAAAATCGAACCCATAATCTCGAGGTTGCTAAATCTCGAAACTAAGAAATAAACAAAAAAAAAAAAAAAAAAAGAAGAGATGTAAAACCATGTTTTTGGAGGGGCCAAGCCCCCCTGCACCCCCCACACCCCCTGCAACTTAAATATACTAATTCTTTGTTCGCACTACAATGAAGACAATGGTAATGTTCCTGTTCCGCACTGTATAGCAATTTCTATTACCGTTCTCTTCACTGTAGTGCGATCTTAGAGTTAGTATAAGTTGCAGGGGGTGTGGGGGGTGCAGGGGGGCAAAACCATGGTTTTATATCTCTTTTTTTTTTGTTTCTTAATTTCGAGATTTCATAACCTTGAGATTATGGGTTCGATTTTATGAATCTCGGGACTGTGATATTTCAAAATTAAGAAGTGGACCCGAAACTAATATATTCCAATATATTTCACTTGCCCAACGTTTCCTGGATTTCATTAATTCCAATGCCCTGGACCAGCTTGTTCTTACTTAGCACTAGAGGTAGCAACATCCTTGACCTGGTCATTACTAACATGGACGACCATTGCTCTACACCAATAGTCAACTCCTCCCTGGTTAGTTCCGACCACAAACTAATCATCTTGGAAATCCACATCCCTCCCACTCCCTCCCCACAAAGGTAACTACCATGAAAATCTTCTCCAAAGCTAACTTTGAGATCCTAAAAACAGAGGTGCTAACTTCACAGCACCCATGCAATTGGAGAATAGTTGCATAACCGCCAAATCATATACCAATGAACTGTATGAACACATACACACATGCTTGGATCTTGCCATACCCAATAGAACCAAGATGCTCTCATCCAAACAAAGGAAGCCAATCTGGTGGTCCCCTGCCATAAACAAACTCTACAACAGAAGGAGGAAACTGATGCAGAATAAGGTGAAGTCCCAAGACTGGAAACAACTCCCTTATCAGCCTCAACAAATGTTGAGATCCCTCATCAAATCCTGTAAAGCTAGCTATGAAAACAGAATTGCAGCAGATAATAAAGACAACCACAAAGCCTTCTATAATTATGTAAAGAATCTCCATGGCAATACCCAGATTTGCTCTGCGCTACTGCACAATGGTATCTCCTATACTGAGCCAACAGATATTGCCAATATACTGGCCGACAGATTCAGTGCCAACTTTACCCCCCCCCCCCCAAAGGACCAATCACAATACCAGTAGATTGCCAGGCAGCACTGTCCAAGGCCAAGAATACAGCTTCTATGGGACCTGACAATATCCCTGGCTGTATTCTACATGAACTACAGAGTGATCTGGCAGCTCACCTGTGTGTCCTGTTCAATCACAGCCTCACCTCCGGCTTTGTCCCTAACAAATGGCGCACTGCTACAGTCATCCCTCTCCACAAAGGAGGAGTGACTACAGACTCTGGGAACTATCACCCCATTAGTCTGATGAGTCTGATATGCAAAGCTATGGAATGCATCATCATGGACCTAATAAACAAGGATATAGGTTCATAGGTTCATAGGTAGGTACTAGGCTATCTGCCCTAGGGCATTTATAAGCCCAGCCAGAATGTGTTGGCTTTTGCCTCCCTTTTAGACTAGATTCCTGAGCCTCTGTCCAGCAGGGCCATAGAAGTGATCCCAGGAGTAAATTTACGATTTCCCATCCACTCATCAAGATTTCTCTTGAAGAGGGTCAGCGAGGGGCTCTGCCCAACATGGACTGGGATTCTATTCCAAAGTGTGGGAAGCCTTTGGGATATGAATCTATCCCTTCAGCATGTCCTATTTATTGTTGTGCTAAGGTTTAAATCCCTGCAGCGTGTAGCTCTAATGAATTTGGTTTTCTTGAGGTGGAGCATGTCCAACAATTACGGGTTAGACATGGCCTTGTACGTTAGGCTGAGATCTCCTCTGAGTAGGCGGTAGGCAACTGAGTAGAGCTGGAGTTTCTTTAGTCGAGCTGCATAGGGCATCTGTTTGAGGCCCACAATCCTCTTGGTGAGGTATATTTGAGGTCTCTCCAGCTGTTGCAGGTGTCGGGTAAGGTACATCCCAAATGGGGCACTGTACTCAATTATGGGCCTGATGAGCGATGAGTAGAGGGGCACAGTGACCTCTCTTGATCTAGATGTGAACCCTTTTGTGATTAAGTGGGCTATATAGAAGGTTTTTCTAACCACTTTGGCAATGTGATTGTCAAAGGAGAGGTTACTATCTACTTGGGTCCCCAGATCCCTAATTACTTCTTCCATACCTAGTGGATTACCTCCTATGTGGTAGTTTGTGGGCACTTTGTTTTTCCCAAAGGGGATGACTGCATTTTTTGGCATTTAACTTGAGGCCATGGTTCTGACACCAGGTATCCATTTCCGTAAGGCCCTTCTGGAGGATGCTTGTGTCAGCCAGAGAGTCGATTATGGCTCCCAGTTTGCAATCATCTCTGAACTTGGTCAGCCACAGTCCTCCCGTGTTTGCCTGTACCTCAGAGAAGTATATACTGAACAAGAGGGGTCCCAGGACTGAGCCCTGTGGGACTCCACTTGTAACTGGTTTAGAGTCGGACATGGCGCCTGTGACTATGACCATGTGAGTTCTATCCCTGAGTCAGTTTGCAACCCATCTTGTGACATATGGGTTGATATTTAAGCTGGTAAGCTTATTTATGATGCCAGAGTGGGGTACTGTGTCAAAGGCCTTTGCGAGGTCTAGGTAGGCTGTGTGGACTACCTTTCCCTCATCTATGGCTTTGGTAACTGTTTCAAAGAAGTCAACTAGGTTTAAAAGGCAAGATCTGCCCTTAACAAAGCCAAATTGGGTAGGGTCCAGTGTTTGGAGGTTCCCAATGTCTTTGTTTATGAGATCCATGATGATGCACTCCATAGCCTTGCAGACCAGGCTAGTCAGGCTTATAGGGCGGTAGTTCCCAGGATCCGTTGTGACGCCACCTTTTTGGAGTGGGATCACTGTTGCTGTACGCCATTCTTTGGGTACATAATCTGTGGTAAGGCTGAGTTGGAACAGTGAATTTATGTGAGGGTTTAGTTCATTTTGGAGCTCGTGTAAGACGCAGCCCGGGATACCATCCGGTCCCATTGATGCTGTGTTTTTTACTTTGGAGAGGGCTGCTTTCACCTGTGTGTCTGTGATGTCTGGGGGACTGCATTCTTCTGGGATAGACACTGGCCATTTTGGGGGGTAGGGGGGGTAAAGTTTGCACTGAACCTGTCCGCCAGGATGTTGGAAATGTCAGTGGGTTCAGTGTATTTTGTGCCATTTTGCACCAGCTTAGAGCAGATCTGAGAGCTGCCACCCAGATTCTTGTGGTAGCTAAAGAACACCTTGTGATTATCTTTAGAGTCGTTGGCAATTTTTCTTTCAAAGCTTGCCTTTGATGATTTTATGAGGGATCGAAGTTTCTTGCTAGTACTGATCAGGTATGCCTTCCTTTTTTGGGATTTTGCCTTGTCATGTAATAGTTTCCTCCTTCTGTTGTATAGCTTATTTATGGCCGGGATCCACCAGACTGGTCTCCTGTTTTTGGAGGAGTGAGTCTTGGTTTTACTTGGGATGGCACAATCCATGCATTCCTGTAGGTGCTCATAGAGTGCATTTGTAAAGGATTCTGCGGTTTGGGTAGCATTTTCCATTAGCCTGTTGGCTTTGAAACTTTCCACCTCGGTCTTGAGAAGTGTGAAGTTTGCTTTTGAGAAATTTTTCACAGTGGTTTCCTTGGCTGGGAGTGGGGTTGGGTTGTGGATGTCCATTGTGATAAGTTTATGGTCTGATCTTACCAACGAGGGGTTTACCTCTGGTGGGGAACATTGAGCCCCCATGTTGGTGATGACCAAGTCCAATATGTTGTCCCTTCTTGTGGGAGTGGTGACCAGTTGTTCCATGGCATTTGAGTTTATAAACTCCAGGAACAGTTGGACAAAAGAGTTGGGACTTGAGTAGTTTGCCCAGTCAATGTTTGGGTAGTTGAAATCCCCCAATATCATCATGTTTGGTGAGACCTTCATATTCTCCAATGTTCTTAGGAATGCTGAGTGGGGGTCCTGAGACAAGGTGGGTGATCTGTAGCAGGCTATGAACTGAAAATCAGTTTTACCTACTGTTAGTTGCACATGGATGCACATGGATGGTCTCCGCTGCCTCGTGCAGTGCCACTAACCTGGAGGTGTGGGTATCCTTGATGAAAATGGATACTCCCCCGCCTTTAGTATTTCAGTCCATGTTCTGGGGCCAAAAAGAATGGTATGAGTTAAACTCTGGTAGTGCTGGGGTGCTCTCTGGAGCCTTGAACCAGGTTTCTGTTACTGCACAGATATCGATTTTCTCCATACTGAGGAGTGCCTCTAGTGCGTGCATCTTGAGGTTTAGACTTCTGGCATTGAGTAGCATTACTCTTAGTTTTTTGTTTCTGGTATTATCTATGGAGGTGGGTTTGTCTTTTGAGCCTTGCCTAAAAAAGGCACTATGGGAGTGGCAAGAGCCTTAGCCAGTATTCAAAAGCCTAAGGGTGACAAGTGCAAGCCGTCCCTGGTGAAGCAACGTGGCTTGTCGAGCATGTCATCCCAGGCTGACAGACACTGGATCCCCTTTGAATGACACCAATAGCTTAGCCAATTGTTAAAATTGATCATTTTGTCTTTATACTGTGGCATCATTCTTGGTGAGGGCAAGATGCTACTCAGGGTCAGGGTCATACCGGCCTGGGCTACATGATCAGAGAGCTCCTCTATGTCTCTTTTCATGTAGTCCAGGGAGGTACGTCTCAGGTCATTCACACCAACATGGACAATGACAGAGTCATATTTGTACCTGCTGTGGAGTGACCTGAGTGCCTGTGTTATGTGGCGGATCCTGGCTCCCGACAGGCAGCTTACAGTGACCTTCTCCTTGTTCAGTCTGGTGAGTGGGACGTCAGTGTGCCTGACAATAGAGTCTCCAATTACTAGTGTATTAGGTATGTTATTTAGCCTTAGGGGCTGTGACTGTGTGGCACACTGACTTCGTGAAATATGTGATACGTGAAAGTTGTTGTGGGGTAGCGGTTGCTTTGATGTCTGCTTTGGAGGTCTGTGTTGCTTTGGCAGATTTTTATTTAGAGCCTCCGAGCATGTTTTTGTGAGTTTGTGTGTCATGTTTGCTGGTGCGTTTGGTCTATGTGAGGCTGGTTGTGTGGTGTAAGTGGTTTCCTTCTCCTCCTAACTGACTGTGTCAGTCTTGGGTTGAGAGAGCTCGGCCTCCAGTTTGACTGTATAGTTGCATCTCTCACATATATTTGAGTTTGTTGGAAGGAGGAGAGGGTTGTCTGTGTACATAAGGCAATTGTAACATTGCCTCAAGTTTTTAAAGTATTTATGGAATAAAATGCATTATGATGTTTTTTAAAAAATAATTTTAAAGCTAGTATTTATTAGTTGAATCCACAAGAATAGAATGTAATGTAGTGATGAATATTTATGAGCCCATGTAGGGAATGATTTGTGTATTTGAAATGAAATTAAGGGATTTCATTGGTTTAACATTTTAAAAGCAGTATAAATGCAATTAAGACAATTAATTGATTCATCTGATAAAGTCTGAATTGTGTGGACGAAAACGCATGGTTGTATTCAAGGCGTTCATGTGGTTGTTATTTTGTGCTGAATAAAGTGTAGATGTTATCCAGTTCGTGCCTGCAGTCTCCGTTATCACAGCATTTCTTCTGATTTTATTATTGCCTCAAGATTCCCAGATTCACCAGTTGGACTGGAGAGTATACCTGAAACTGCACTTTGGACATGCCTGGATAGTTTAAAGAACTGATTTATTGATTGTCCGGAATGGATGAATAGGGACTTTTGGATAGTATAAGGGGGTGTAGTGCTAAAGTTTGTTAGTGCTTACTGAGAAATTTGAGCAAGTGCTGGGCTGTAGAATGAAGGTTGAGTGCTTACTTTGAGAGTTTGACTAGTTCTAAGGGAAAAATTGAAGAGCAGACTTTGTGGAGCTGGGAATAGTTTAAAACAGCCTAAAGTTGTGTGATGCTGAGCGGTGCGCAAAATCACGCAAAACCACGCAAATGTGGGTTTCAAGGCAGGGAACTTGAAAGAGATAGGAATTAGCCCAAAATGGCCAATAAGCTACTAATTGCTGGGCTAAGACCACTCCTCCAGGGACAGATAGGCTGCTCAAAGCTCCCACTCTCACTGGTGAACAGAGAAGCTTCCTCCTATCCAAGTAAGGATATGGGCAACACAGGAACTTATACCACAGCCCAGAATTCAGAAAAACCTGAAATCTGGACTACTTTAGTTCAGAAAAGGCGGGAAACAAGGATTTTTTTTTTTTTTTTTTTTTTTTTTTTTTTTTAGCAGAACAACAGTAACTTAACAAAAAACGCTGTAAAAGCTTTAAACAGGCTAGCACACTTGAGTGTGTAGCCTACAACAGTTAAACAACACAACAATGACTTTTAGAAGTGCAAAAACAGTAAAATGCAAAAACAAAGCTTTTTCAGATCATAGAATAGCTAGAAACTCGCTTTTCGGCGAGAATATGCAGTCGCAAGTAGAAATGTAGAGAAAAAATACTTAATCTGTTTAAAGTCACTCTTTTCGTCTCTCTGCTGCTTGTAACCTTCTGCAGGACCACGAGGACCTGGGCTGAGTCTGAAACAAGCGCAAAACCGTGCAAATGCGGGTTTTAAGGCAAGGAACTTGAAAGGGATAGGAATTAGCCCAAAACGGCCAAAAAGCTACTAGTTGCTGGGCTGAGACCACTCCTCCAGGGACAGATAGGCTGCTGAAAGCTCCCCACTCTCACTGGTGAACAGAGAAGCTTCCTCCTATCCAAGTAAGGATATGGGCAACACAGGAACTTATACCACAACCCAGAATTCAGCAAAACCTGAAATCTGGACTACTCTAGTTCAGGAAAGGCGGGAAACAAAGATTTATTTTGGTTTTTTTTTTTTTTTTTTTAGCAGAACAATAGTAACTTAACAAAAAACGCTGTAAATGCTTTAAACAGGCTAGCGCACTTGAGTGTGCAGCCCACAACAGTTAAACAACACAAAAATGACTTTTAGATGTGCAAAAACAGTACAATGCAAAAACAAAGCTTTTTCAGATCTTAGAATAGCTAGAAACTCGCTTTTCGGTGAGAATATGCAGTCACAAGTAGAAAGGCAGAGAAAAAATACTTAATCAGTTTAAAGTCTCTCTTTTCATCTTTCTGCTGCTTGTAATCCTCTGCAGGACCACAAGGAGCAGTGCTGAGTCGGAAACAAGCGCAAAACCACGCAAATGTGTGTTTTGAGGCAGGGAACTTGAAAGAGATAGGAATTAGCCCAAAACGGCCAATAAGCTACTAGTTGCTGGGCTGAGACCACTCCTCCAGGGACAGATAGGCTGCTCAAAGCTCCCCACTCTCACTGGTGAACAGAGAAGCTTCCTCCTATCCAAGTAAGGATATGGGCAACACAGGAACTTATATCACAGCCCAGAATTCAGCAAAACCTGAAATCTGGACTATTCTAGTTCAGAAAAGGCAGGAAACAAGGATTTTTTTTTTTTTTTTTTTTTAGCAGAACAACAGTAACTTAACAAAAAACACTGTAAATCTGCAAACTCTGGCTCCCACACAGTTTAGTTTTGTGAAGGGTAGATCATGCCTGCTCAACTTGGTCGACTTCTTTGTGTCAGTCACCAGAGCTGTGGATGACGGCAAGGTGGATCATACATCCTGCCTTGATCTAGCCAAGACCTTTGATACCATTCCCCACTCAGGAATCATAGAAAAACTCATTAAGCTAGGCATCAACCCCTATATCACTAGGTGGGTTGCAATCTGGCTCTCAGATAGAACTCACAGTGTGAAAGTAGCTGCCTCCAAGTCAGACTGCCTACTAGTCACAAGTGGAGTCCCACAGGGTTCAGTCCTGGTTCCTCTCCTGTTTGGTATCTACTTCTCAGAAGTCCAGGCCAACACAAAGGGACTCTGGCTGACAAAGTTCACAGACAATTGCAGGTTGGGAGCCATTATTAACTCCCCAAGTGATGTTGACATCCTACAGAATGGCCTCACTGAGACCAACAATTGGTGACAGAACCATGGCCTTAAACTGAATGCCAAAATATGTGTCATCATCCCCTTTGGAAAAAATCCAGTTCCCATGAATTTCCACATCGATGGTAGCCACTGAAGAAAGAAGGCATTATAAGAGATCTGGGAACACAGGTTGACAGCAACTTCTCTTTTGATCACCACATTGCCACTGTGGTCAGAAAGTCCTTCTATGTGGCACATCTCATTACTAAGGGTTTTGCATCCAGGAAGAAAGAGGTCATTGTCACCTTCTACTCTTCCTTCATTAGGCCAGTAATCGAGTACAATGCCCCATTTGGCATATACCTCACTAGACACCTGCAACAACTGGAGAGGCTGTAAAAGTACCTCACAAAAAGGATCCTAGGCCGCAAACACTTGTCCTGTATGGACAGACTCAAAAGACTCCAACTATTCTCTGTTTCATATCGCCTATTTAGAGGCATCTCTGCTTGACTTACAAAGCCATGTCTAACCCAGCTCTGTTAGAAATGCTACATCTTAAGAAATCCCAATCCCTCCACACCACACGCTCCACAGACCTCAACCTCATTACCACAATCAACAGAACATACTGGAGGAATAGGTTCATAACCCAGAGACTGCCCATGCTGTGGAATAGACTTCCCATACATGTCAAGGAGAGCACCTCGCTGACCCTCTTCAAGAGAAATCTTGATAAGTGGATGGGAAATAGGAAATTCACCCTGGGGATAACTCCAATGGCTCTCCTCAACAAAGGCACTGGGAACTAAGGTCAGGTGGCATGATGCCAGGGTAATCCTATTGTTAGGCTTGTAAAGGCCCCAGGGCCATTAGCCTAGTGCACACCTATGAACCTATGAACTAACAGAAAGCAAAATTACCTCAGAACTGTAGTAGAAAACCAACAAGGAGATGGTTTATTTAAAAAAAAATGCTAAATACTATATATGGGGTTCCAGCTTATGTGATTCACAAAATGTCTGGTACTGTCAAGACATCAAACTCCTTAGTTTATAGTATCAGATATTTTATGTATTATATGGCCTCTGCTGAAAAAGGGCTATTTGTAGCTCAAACAGGCTACTCCCAGTCAATAAATGTAAAATAAATAAAAATAAATAAAATAAAAATAAATAAATAAATAAAATATGACCTAAGCTCCCATTATTCCTATTACCCTCTATTGTTTTTGCTATTTCAGTCTGAATTACTGTTTCCTATGCATTCAGGTGGATAACGTTGTGTTATATATTATTCTCAGTTGACAGTGCAATAAGCTGCCATCCAATGACATTTAAACACTGGCTTCATCCCTTTATCAGCATATTGCTTTGGTGAAATTATTTATTACCAAACAAATTTAAATGATATAATGTATATACTGATACACACACACACACACACACACACATATATATATATATATATATATATATATATATATATATATATATATATATATATATGTCCTTTTCAGCAGAAGCCCGGGGAGAAAAGCTCCACATTTAACACAAATTAATAAAGTATATTTTACAGGTACAGAAGTTTGACACTGTACATTTGCATCTAATAAAACTAGGACAATAAAATTTCAAACTCTACATATATATATGTTTAGATGTGTGTATGGGTGAGTGTGCATAGCACTTAGTGACACTGTTCACTTGTCCACAACATTTTAAAGCTGCTTGCTCTTCACTCATTGTAGTTTCAGGAGTGCAATTAATCCGTTGCACAGATTGGTTTATTGAAAAAGTCTTCATGGGGCTCCCTGATACAGATTTTTCTGGAGTAGATGAAGTGCAGCTGATGAAAATTAATGTAGACTTAATTTTACACCATCACTCAATGGAGTTAAAAAAAGCCGCGGTGGTACAGCGGTAGTGGTGTTGCCTCACAGCAAGAGGTTCTCTTGTTCGATTCTTGGCTGGAGTGCCTTTTGTGTGGAGTCTGCATGTCCTCCCCGCAGTCGAGTGGTCTCCAAAAGACATGCACGAATGGGCATGCCTTCGCTGAAGGTTGGACGTCAGGCTGGCAACTCGGCACCATAAAAATCTACTGCTAATCATTAGGGGGACCAGAGTTCCGCTGTGACGACCCTTAACCAGGAAAAGCTGAAAAGACAAACAACAAAACTCAATGGAGTAATGGACCACAGTCTTGATATAATACTTTTTATTGGATAAATACAGGTTTTGCTGAAAGCAGGTTATTACTAAACCTATGCTTGCCCAGTA